>NC_139577.1:14867787-14967787 GCF_946808225.1 Silurus aristotelis | reverse complement strand
TATTATTTCTTGTCCATAATTTCCTTTTGTCCTATAGTCAGGGTGAGATGAATAGACTTGTTTTCAACCAGCAACCATATACCATAATTTCCGGACTATTAAGCGCACCCAAATATAAGCCGCACCCACTGAATTTTACAAATGTTTATTTTGAACATAAATAAGCCGCACCTGTCTATAAGCCGCAGTGAAACTAATGAACTTTACACAGGCTTTAATGAAAGACAGTGACTGTAACATGGCTTGTATCTAAACAGTAGCCTACCAAGAAAGTCATTGTTCACTGTCTTCCTCCTTCCTTTCACAACTATTTCTCTTGAAAGTTTTTTCTTTTGGCATTCTATACAGGTGAAGTGAGTTTTTTCATGCCCGGTTGTTTTCAGCGTGACGAATGATTAGCATTTCCTGTTGACAGTTCGAGTGAGAGGCAGGTCAAAGGTCAGAGGAACATCATCCATATTTATGATGTGGTGCGGCCCGATTCAGTGGGAGCGCATCTGATTTAATATAAAGAGTTTCATTGGTTCACCTGAACCCGTTCGGCAATTTCATTGGTATAATGTTATGGGGCTCAGTTTTTTGGCTTGAAGTTTGTGAAACCGGGAAAAACCCAGGAAAAAATCCATAAATTAGCTGCTTTGTTGTTTAAGCCGTGGGGTTCAAAACGTGGGAAAAAAGTAGTGCCTTATAGTTCGGAAAATACAGTAATCATCTTTCTAACCACAAAGGAATGCTTAACTGATTGAAAATAGGCGCATACATTAAAGATTTTAAGTGATGTAGCATTTATCAGTTGCTATGCTGCTTCTTGCTACACCAATAGAACAGCTTACCTGCTTACAAAATATTTAATCTAAATGTGTAGATATACCTCAATGCGAGAAAATAACTATAACTTTCAGCAGCTATGTCAATACTTTTAGCAGTATTTTCCATTGAAGTATGTGGGTCATGACAGCATAAAACACAGTGTTATGATAAACACTTCTTGAGTTGAGTTCTAAGTTAACTTTTAGAATTATTTTGGTTCTGTAGCTTATGTGAAGCAGAAGCACTAGGTGTTTATATATATATATATACAGTACAGACCAAAAGTTTGGACACACATGCCAAGAGTGTGCAAAGCAGGGCCTATTTAGTATACATTTAAAAAAATAACATAGGGCTGTGACGATGGCACTTTTTTTTTTTTTACCACTGCGGTGGTAGTGGACCAAATACCGGCGGTGTTGCGGTGGTTGGGGGGTTGTTTTGAAATAATAAAAAAAACAAAAAAACAAAGAAACAACACACTAAAGCCTGTAAAGCATTGAAATAAATATCAGTAAATACTGGTAACTTACATAATATAATAAAGTTGAATCCATTTAAAAAAAAAACAAAAAAAAAAACAGTTTTATATTTCCACACAAAGACGCGTTATAGCCTAACGCTCTGCGCTTTGAGAGGGATGTGGAACAAGGGCAGGAAAGAGACCACCGATCTCTTTTTCTGATATCTTCATGTTGTTGTAAAAGATATGAAGAGCTAATTTTATCTTCCACAAGGGCAAGGCATTTAGGCTATGTTTGCGCGCTGCCCGAGAAAGCCAAACTAAAATCACCCGCGCGTGTGAAACGCGCTTTACAAATGAACTTGAAAAATCATCCATCCATCCATCCATCCATCCATCCATCCATCTTCTCCCGCTTATCCGATGCCGGGTCGCGGGGGCAGCAGTCTAAGCAAAGATGCCCAGACTTCCCTCTCCCTAGACACTTCTTCCAGCTCTTCCGGGGGGACACCAAGGCGTTCCCAGGCCAGCCGGGAGTCATAGTCTCTCCAGCGTGTCCTAGGTCTTCCCCGGGGTCTCCTCCCAGTGGGACGCGCCCGGAACACCTTCCCAGGAAGGCGTCCAGGAGGCATCCGGAACAGATGCCCGAGCCACCTCAGCTGACCCCTCTCGATGTGGAGGAGCAGCGGATCTACTCTGAGCTCCTCCCGAGTGACTAAGCTTCTCACCCTATCTCTAAGGGATCGCCCAGCCACCCTGCGGAGGAAGCACATTTCGGCCGCCTGTATCCGGGATCTTGTCCTTTCGGTCATGACCCAGAGCTCATGACCATAGGTGAGAGTAGGAACGTAGATTGACCGGTAAATCGAAAGTTTCGCCTTGCGGCTCAGCTCCTTCTTCACCACGACAGACCGGTACATCGACCGCATTACTGCAGAAGCTGCACCGATCCGTCTGTCAATCTCCCGTTCCACCCTTCCCTCACTCGTGAACAAAACCCCAAGATACTTAAACTCCTCCACTTGCGGCAGGAACTCCCCACCAACCTGAAGTGGGCAAGCCACCCTTTTCCGACTGAGGACCATGGCCTCGGATTTGGAGGTGCTGATTCTCATCCCAGCCGCTTCACACTCGGCTGCAAACCGTCCCAGTGCATGCTGAAGGTCCTGGTCTGATGAAGCCAACACGACAACATCATCTGCAAAGAGCAAAGACGAAATCGTGTCGTCACCAAACCGGACACCCTCCGACCCCTGGCTGCGCCTAGAAATTCTGTCCATAAAAATTATGAACAGAACCGGTGACAAAGGGCAGCCCTGCCGGAGTCCAACATGCACCGGGAACAAGTCTGACTTACTGCCGGCAATGCGAACCAAGCTCCTGCTTCGGTCATACAGGGACCGGACAGCCCTTAGTAAAGGGCCCCCGACCCCATACTCCCGGAGCACCCTCCACAGGCCGCCACGAGGGACACAGTCGAATGCCTTTTCCAAATCCACAAAGCACATGTGGACTGGTTGGGCAAACTCCCATGAACCCTCCAGCACCCTGTAGAGGGTATAGAGCTGGTCCAGTGTTCCACGGCCTGGACGAAAACCACATTGTTCCTCCTGAATCCGAGGTTCTACTATCGGCCGTATTCTCCTCTCCAGTACCCTGGCATAGACTTTCCCAGGTAGGCTGAGAAGTGTGATCCCCCTATAGTTGGAACACACCCTCCGGTCCCCCTTCTTAAAAAGAGGGACCACCACCCCGGTCTGCCATTCCAGAGGCACTGTCCCCGACCGCCACGCGATGCTGCAGAGGCGTGTCAGCCAAGACAGCCCCACAACATCCAGAGACTTGAGGTACTCAGGGCGGATCTCATCCACCCCCGGTGCCCTGCCACCGAGGAGTTTCTTTACTACCTCGGTGACTTCAGCTTGGGTGATGGACGAGTCCGCCTCTGAGCCCTCAGCCTCTGCTTCCTCAATGGAAGACGTGACGGCGGGATTGAGGAGATCCTCGAAGTATTCCTTCCACCGTCCAACGACATCCCCAGTTGAGGTCAACAGCTCCCCACCTCTACTGTAAACAGCTTTCCCCTCCTGAGGCGCCGGATGGTTTGCCAGAATCTCTTCGAGGCCAGCCGATAGTCCTTCTCCATGGCCTCACCGAACTCCTCCCAGGCCCGAGTTTTTGCCTCGATAACCACCCGGGCTGCAGTTCGCTTGGCCTGCCGGTACCCGTCAGCTGCCTCAGGAGTCTCACAAGCCAACCAGGCCAGATAGGACTCCATCTTCAGCTTGACGGCATCCCTTACTTCCGGTTTCCACCACCGGGTTCGGGGATTGCCGCCTCGACAGGCACCGGAGACCTTACTGCCACAGCTCCGAGCGGCCGCTTCGACAATGGAGGTGGAGAACATGGTCCACTCGGACTCAATATCTCCGGCCTCCCTCGGGATCTGGTCAAAGCTCCGCCGGAGGTGGGAGTTGAAGATCTCTCTGACAGGAGGCTCGGCCAAACGTTCCCAGCAGACCCTCACAGTACGCTTGGGTCTGCCAAGTCTGTCCAGCTTCCTCCCCCGCCATCGGATCCAACTCACCACCAGGTGGTGATCAGTTGACAGCTCCGCCCCTCTCTTTACCCGAGTGTCCAAGACATACGGCCGCAGGTCAGATGAAACGACCACAAAGTCGATCATCGACCTACGGCCTAGGGTGTCCTGGTGCCACGTGTACTGATGGACACCCTTATGCTTGAACATGGTGTTCGTTATGGACAAACTGTAACTAGCACAGAAGTCCAATAACTGAACACCGCTCGGGTTCAGATCAGGGGGGCCGTTCCTCCCAATCACGCCCCTCCAGGTGTCACTGTCGCTGCCCACGTGTGCATTGAAGTCTCCTAGTAGAACGACGGAGTCCCCAGTCGGAGCACTGTCCAGCACCCCTCCCAGAGACCCCAAGAAGGCCGGGTACTCTATACTGCCGTTTGGCCCGTAGGCACACACGACAGTGAGAGACCTATCCCCGACCCGTAGGCGCAGGGAAACGACCCTCTCGTTCACCGGGGTAAACTCCAACACATGGCGGCTAAGCTGGGGGGCTATAAGCAAACCCACACCAGCCCGACGCCTTTCACCATGGGCAGCTCAAGAGTTGTAAAGAGTCCATCCTCTCTCGAGGAGTGTGGTTCCAGAGCCCAGGCCGTGCGTAGAGGTGATCCCTACTATCTCTAGTCGGAACCTCTCAACCTCACGCACAATCTCAGGCTCCTTCCCCGCCAGCGAGGTGACATTCCACGTCCCTAGAGCTAGCTTCCGTGTCCAGGGATCGGGTTGTCGAGGCCTCCACCTTCGACTGCTGCCCGATCCTCTTAGCACCGGCCCCTTACGGTCCCTCCTGCAGGTGGTGAGCCCACTGGAAGGCTGCCCCACGTCGCTCCTTCGGGCTGAGCCCAGCCGGACCCTGTGGGGGAAGGCCCGGCCACCAGGCGCTCGCATACGAGCCCCAACCCCGGGCCTGGCTCCAGGGTGGGGCCCCGGCTGCGCCATACCGGGCGACGTCACGGTCCCTGATGTAGTATCTCTCATAAGGGGTTTTGAACCGCTCTTAGTCTGACCCGTCGCTCAGGACCTGTTTGCCTTGGGAGACCCTACCAGGGGCATATAGCCCCAGACAACATAGCTCCTAGGGTCATTCGAGTACTCAAACCCCTCCACCACGTTAAGGTGGCATTTCAAGGAGAGGAAATGATTTGAAAAATCAATATAATTAAAATAATCAAAATAATTAAATTAAAATCCAAAATACACTCAATAGCCTACGTGTGTCAAAATCATTTCCTAAAATATTCATAAGGAATTTATAAATTGTGCAAAATATTTTTAATAGGCCTACGTTTTAAAAAAAAATCTCTCTCTCGCCAATAGGGGGTGCTGCAGCACCCCCACTTCCTGCGGCCATGCTACAATATGACATATTTTCAGTAGTTTCACACTTTTTTGTTATTTATATAATTCCACATGTGTTAATTCATAGTTTTGATACCTTCAGTGTGACTCTACAATTTTCATAGTCATGAAAATAAAGAAAACTCTTTGAATGAGAAGGTGTGTCCAAACTTTTGGTCTGTACTGTGTATATATATATATATATATATATATATATATATATATATATATATATATATATATATATATATATATATATATTTAACGTCGGTTATCTCGGTGCAGCCGCAGAACAACTCGTGGAAGTGGCGGAAAAATCAAGTCTTACAGCTGCTACAGGTGTTGTATTGTATACTGGCGAATCTCTGCTGTTAGTTAGTGCACATATGCCTTTTGTTGGTAAATGTTATTCGATGAACGGGAGACGAAAGCCGCGCTTGGCGGCGCGGAAGGTGGGATGAGCAAAAGCATAGAATAAACACCGGCAGGATCGGGGGGGATCCGCGATGCGCTTTGGGAAGAAAAGCGCAGCCGGTGAGAGAGTGCCTGAGCGATAACAACGACCGCCGTGAACCAACAAATACCAACAATAACGGACAGTGAGAGTGTGGAAGTTTAAATAGGAGCTGGTGATGATGCTAAACGAGCACCATATGTGCGCGATTGAAGTGGGAGCTTCAGAGAAAGCGGCCGAGAAAACACCTGACACGCTGAAGGGGGCTGAAGGGGGTGTGGCAGGTGGATTCCTGACAGATAAACATGTACTGTATGTATTTTTATAGCATGACTTCATCAAACAAATCGCGGCAACGCTGTTGTGTAAAAAAAAACTTCAAAAACACGTGCATGCACATTCTCATTTATTAACGCACATCATGTACATAAAGAAATTTCAAGCACGTTAATATACTGCCGCCATTTTGATTTTCGTTTATCTCGATCATCGGTTACCTCGATGCTTTTTGGCGACCCCCTAGGACATCGACATAACCGGGTTCCACTGTATTACCAAGTGAGGTGCAAGCAGTATAATTTTACCCCAGAAGTATGTTAAAAGAACCATGTGGTGCATAAGGTAATTACATTGTGTATAGGCTTCTGGCAGTTATTTGTAGCTCTCTTAAGGCAGAGCTGTGTACATTCCAAAGACTGCTGTTAACCTCACCAGCAGAGAGCAGCAAAGCTCACCATGCCTTTAAATTCTCCACCACTTAACTTGGCTTGATATTGACTCTTACAGTTTATGGTAAATCGAAGTTTATGGTAAATGTAAATGGTGCTAAATCCCACAAGCATGCATGTCTTCAGTGTTTACATACATATTATTAACTGTTATCTGCTATCGGGTGTGCAGTAAAGTTCAAGAGCAGGCTTAAGTACAAATAATGTACAAGTACAAATAATGTGCAAGACATGAAAAAGACCTGACCATGTACAAGTTTTAGCCAGAAAAGCTGCACTTATCAGAGCTCGTACACTGACCACCAATTAGCCACTATCCACTGGCCACAATATATCACTGTTTTTTTTTAACATGAAAGGAAATGACTCATATGTGACTCACCTTACGGTCCCAATGGTTAGAAAGCTGACTAAACTACTAAATAACCTCTGGACAGTCTCGTCCCTGAAATGCCATGCTGCACATTCATTTGCTGGATTTATTTATAATGATTGTTGCTTAACACTGATATTCTGCCATCAAGCTTTGATATCTACATATAAATAGATCTTTTCCTGTTAGGAAATGAAAAGAAAGATGAGAAAAAATCTGCAGTATGTTTGCAAATGCTCCAAATGTCACTAATTAGGGAAGAGAATGTGCAACGTGGCGCTGCTTTCCTAACATGCACAGGCAGGTTTGATAAAGTCTGTAGCTCTTTACAACGTGCAAACCTGTACCTACATAGCCCTTCTCTTCGCAGCTCGTTCACGGATGATTGAGAATTGTCTATTTTTAACATTTTGGTTACAACCAAGATGATCTTTTATATAACTTTTTTTTTTAACTATACACATAATGTGTATCACACATGGTTGGTGGCAGAAGACAGTGAGTTGGCCATACTGACATCCCGCATGGTGAGCATCTCAGTGGAACGCTCTGGAAGAACAGACGGGCTTGGCTGATGTGGTGCAGATGTGGTGTCCAGAATTCATTTTCCCGCTCTGGCTCGCCTGCGTGTTTGATGTTTCTCATTCCAAACTCAACACACACACACACATGAGTCATTCAAGCAAACAACAAATTCCCCTGTTTTGTAACAAAGGATATTAAAAAGAAATCACACCAGGTGTTTTTGTTTGTTCCTGCAGTCAGATGGCAGTCAGTTGTTTCACAACACAAGTTTTCACAGTAAACATATTCACCAAGTTAACAGGACACAATATATCATTTTGTTTCAACTAAAGTCATGACATGGGATACAGAACACAGGACGCTGAACGTTTTTAACACTTAACTCACAAATAATGTTTTGTCAAAAACCTTAAGAGAGCAAAGTGTATTTAGCTTCACCTCAGTGAAGTGGCTAGGGGGGGGGGGGGGGGTGGGGTTCTTTTTGGCAGCAGGAATCTCTACTCACATTTCAGTCTGTGTTCATAGACTGGATAGGAGCACTATATGGCAAGCAGTAGCCATGTGAACAGACTAGAATGAGGAGACTGCTTGTGTACACATATCCCTCCTAAAAAGCTCAGTGTGGAAGAGTTCCCACATAAACATGCGCACACACGCACATGCACACATTTAGACTTAATGGCTTACAGACTTCATGTATTTTAACCAACACGGAACTCTTGTGCTTGGCATTGAGTGCTGCTTTCCACACATATGCACATCAATGCAAATAAACTATTTTAATGTCCCAGAGACACAAGGCTGCCATATTCACTTCCAAAATAACACACAACCTTTAACCCAGTTCAAGTATCTCTAAGGATCTCTAAACATTAAAATAAGACCATATCAACAATTGGGCAATATCACAAACACAGCGAGGTAAATGGAAGACTGACTGATGAACATTTGTGCGCTAAAGTGCTCCAAAGGAAGATCAGTATACTCCCTCAGACATCCAGCTGATGAATTTGTATAGTTTAGAGGTGGACAGTTATACCATGAGAAGGAGAACTTGATCTCCCCCTTCTGTCTCTATGGCAACTGGCCCATAAAAATGTCTGCCTGGTGCCCTATTGGCCGACCTCCCTGCATTGCTTGCAAGCTGGGCACACAGCCAAGTGTCCAAACATTACAGCTGCTTAAAACTCTGTCCCTAAGAGCCAAAACTGATTCATAAATAATGTTAAAAGATGTCGAGTCCACAGTGTAAAACAGTGGCCTTTGCACAGTGATTCTCTGTGGGTCCAAGAGGATTACAGAGCCTCTTACAAATCTGCGAACTACAGCTTGGATTAACATCCCTGAAGGAAAAAAAACAAATCAAAACAAAAAGAACAAAGACAGAACAAAACAGTAAGACAGAGTAAAGCTACATCTTAGCTAAGCAAGAGATGTACAGGGGTAAAGGATCAGGTGGGCAACTCAGAATTAGACATCAAAATCTTTCTGACACGTGCATGCATTTGTACACACGAGCTCAAACATAGCAGCGCAGCGTAACACATTAACACAGCACAGTCACAATCATCTAAGAGCATAAGGTCTATTTCTGCTTACAGTAACATAGAACCACAGTCAGCCCAATATGCACTGATCACAATTCGGGACATGCCGAGACCTTTAGATGAGCAGTTAAAATGAAATAAATAAAATAAAATTATTACAATTAAAAAATTAAAATTAAATTATTACAATTAAAAAATTAAATGTAAATGTAAATAAAAAAATTTAATTATAAACTACATAAAACTACAGCCTTGACAGCACCATTATCAAAATTCTAGCTATAAATGACCAGCATGGAATGTGCTCTTTTGCTGCAGGTATACTATTCTACACATAAAAATGAGCAATCATGATCTACAAGATCTAGCAAGAAATATGTACATCCACTTCCATAAATATTTGGACAGCAACAGAGTTGTTATTATTTTATCTGTCTACTGCAACATATAAATGTTTAAAAAAATTTTTTTTGCTAAAAACAACAATATAGGATTAACAAAACATTTTAATTCATTATATGTTACTCCAAAACTCTGTGGCAGACAGTTATAAAATATAAATTTAAAATAACAATAATGTTCTCAATGGACGTTACTCCATATAGCAATTTTAGCAAAGGTTTTAGAATAGAAATGAGGTAAATCCTCATCTCTGACGTTTTGTGGATATGCAGATGTTTTGTGGAACAGATGGACAATGTTGACCAGCAGGCAACAGCTGTATAATGAGGTGCATGAATAGACTATTGTGACCTGCTACGACCGATAGAAATATGTTAGTGTCCGTTGCTCACGTTGCTGATGATGCGCATTAGCGTGACCTTCATTTTTGCAAATGCACAGATATAGGTCACACCTGGTCACAGTCCTACTGCTGTATGTATGGCTGCACACAGAATCCTTTTCCTATTCAAACTAGGATAAGCCAGACAATACTTCGTCCTCAAACTGCCGGCAACATTGAAGCATCAAGGTCTAGTCGGATGAGTAAAAGCATTGGAAGGTGGAGGCAGCATTTTAACGTGCGGTTGGGTTTTCTTAAACATGACATACACTTTATTAAGACCACCTTACACCTGCACTTTCATGCGGTTATCTAATCAGGCAATCATGTAGAAGCAGCACAGATAGAGCTTAAGAACATGTTCAAACATAGAGGAGGGTCATTTAGTTTGTTTCATGACAGATGCTGGTATGAGTATTTCAGGGGGATTTGTGCATGTTTTTCTAAGTACTACAAATAAAAAAGTGCTTGTTTGAGTTACTACAGATTCCCTGTCATCTCAAAACAGTCTGGCCTTTTTTTTGTTTAACACTGGTTTATTTCTCGCCATCGTTCATTAAGTTTGAAGTAAACAGTAACCGCAGCTCTTATTTTTATTTGATTGATTATTTATGTTGTAAAGGAATTGATTATATTAGCATTGGAGTTGTTGTATCGGAATTTATAACATCTTTTCTTTGATGCCACTTGTGACTTTGAGTTGTCAGGTGGGGATTTAATAAAAGTGCATCTTATTTATTTTTTTGATTGCGTACATCAGCAGGTATACACGTGTTCCTATTCAAGTGGATTAAGTTATTTTAAAGTGCACTGATACGTTTATTAGTCTAATAGAAACGTGGATTAAACAGCATTAAATAGCTCTAGGTTTATAAATAAACGCACTCTTGATGATTCTAGTAATAACCAAAAACCTTATATCAGTAAACAAGGCAGATGTGTTGATGCCACCTATGACAGAGTAGTGTCATTTTTAAAAGAAACATAGCAATAAATAGAATAATTTAAGATCAAAAGTCAATAGTTTTGCAACGGAACAAAAAAATTCTCCCACATGCAACAATTTACAAACTGTCTGTACTGTTGAAGGATAACAAAAGTACTTGGTGTATATGCAATGCTTCACTGCTCTTACCTGAAAGTTGCCCACCATGATGAGCCCTACAGAGCAAATCCAGCCAGTGGAGAGGCTTGCTGTGTTTAACACACAGTTCTGGCGCCTTTCAATAACATGAGCATAATGCAGCAAAACTATCACCATCACTGAAAGAGCAAAACAGAAAAAAAAACAAAAAAATTAATAAATAATAATAAAAAAAACAGAGAGAAGAAAGGAGAGATAAATATGTATGCTAGACTCTATTATGAAGATATAGCTAGACACCGTTTTTGTAATGTTTAAACAAAATTTGGTTATCCCATCCTAACAGCATTTAAGTCATAATCATCAAATACAAATCCTAATAATTAGCACGTTTTCATTATTCTTTGTGGTCTTTGTGTTTTCTATATAAGCTATGCAAGTTTCTGCTTAGTTTACAGCTTCTGTGCCAGATTCTGCATGAAGAAACCTGTGTCTCCTGTTTCCCCAGAAACTATTCATTTTTTCCTGGAAGAGTGTGTGTAGGAGGTGGTGGGAGGGAAAGGGAGGCCTTTGGCAGGGGTAACAAGGTCGATGTTATGTGCTTAGAGCTCTTATATAGGCCCAGTTGCACTAATCTGCTGTTTACTATGCTGGGTTAATGCTTAATGAGAGGAACTAGAGTTGGTCAGCTAGGAAAACCGTAGGGACAAAAATTGCTCCTCGTGTCTTAATGTTAGTAACAGCCTCATTAATCTTACAGTCCAAAGGAAACTGATCCAGAATTATCACAGATAAAGAACCTAGCATGCAGATGTCTCATATAAATGGTACTCCATGGGAGAAGTACCATAAAAACAAATTCTGAGAATGTGTGTGGGCACCACATTTTCTTGTCAGGACCTAAATAATTTAAGCAAAGTTAGGCAAGTTACAAGCATGGAAAAAGAGACAACACGTCCGGGCAAAGGAAATTAGCCTTTATTCTTTTTAACAAAGCCCAGCTGAAGCGGGAAAAAAAAAAAATTTCTTGTTTACATCATTACCTTAGAATGTTTGTTGGAGTGAGATCTCACGAACATTACTCTCAAACAGATCAAGTAATAGACTTAAGCTGTACCTTGTCCCTTAAAGAGGACATGTAGTGAATACAGTTTTAGCGACGTTTAAAGACCTACCTCTTCCTGAAACACTCAAATTAGCACTTTCAAAGTTTGCTTTGTAGAATTCAAAAGTTATATTTATATTAAGCTTGTAATCTTGCGTACCAGTGTAGATGTATTCATTGCTAGAGACTCAAAGCACTTTTTGTACATTGCTCTGGACGAAGGCGTCTGCTAAATGCCGCAAATGTAAATGTACAGTAAAAGGAAATCTAGAATCCGATACTATATAACGACAAGCTAAAATTAACCAGGAATGAGGATCTTACCAACATTAGCTATCACTGTATTGCATATCATCAAGGGTCAGTACCTTGCAGAGGCAAGGGTGGGTGCACGTTTCCTAGCTGAATTGTTATCTTGAGAAAGCCGGAGATGGGGGTGGGGGTAGGGGTCAGCTTTTCTGTGACATATGCTGCTGTTGGCCACCATCATTTTCCTGTGTTTCTCAAACCACACCTAAGAGACAAATAACCCTGCGTTTAACTCTAAACAAATTCAGTAGTCTCGCTTTCTTGGTTTCCTCCCAAACGATGAAAGGTTAGTTCAGAGGCAGAGCCAGCGAATGAGGCTGTCAGACAGGAAAAGGCCACCAGGTTCATTCACTGGATTACTCTTTAAAAACTCTTCATTTATAGCAAAAGCACAGTGTAACAAATACACCAAACAAAATCATGGCAATCAAAAACTAATATTATTTTTAACAACAATTGTTAATTGCTGCAGTTTGCTAGAAGACATAATTAACTTACAATAAGTGATGTCTGGAATGCAAATAAAATTCACTTCTGCAATTATGGCTCTGATTTATTTCTGTTCATTGATTTTGGAAGCGAATCCATACAATACAATAAAGCAGCGACGTCAAAATCTTTACGCAAAGGGCTTTGTTATCGTGCAGGTTTTCATTTCAATCAAGCAGGCACCACAACTAAATCTAAAACTAAAAGTGTTTAATTCAATGAACATGACTTTCAGCAGACTATCAGGTGTGGCTTTTGCTTTCAATTCTATCTCTTTCCGAATAGAATTGTACAGCCCTGTACTTAAACCCTGATACAAGGCCTGTCCCAATAGGTCTTAGTTTTTTAATTAAAACAAATCAAACCCATGCAATATCAGGTAGACCCCAACTTACGACGTAGATAGGGACCAAAAAAACGGTCGTAAGTCAATCGGGTCGAGAAGAGTGACTTCTCTATGATGCTTTCTGATGCAGACATAAAGAGGCACTGTAAACATGTTAACGTTTTTTTTTTACATAGTCAAAATAAAGGAAATTCAAAAAATAATTATATATATTATAAAGAATTCTAAATATCTTTAACATAATTAATATAATAAATATTAAAATGTATATATATATATATATATATATATATATATATATATATATATATATATATATATATATACAGTACAGCAGTTATTAAGCCCCTCATTAAAAAACCTAATCTGGATCCAAACACGCTATCGAATTACAGACCAATTTCAAATCTCCCATTTATGTCTAAGATTTTAGAAAAGATTGTCGCTGCCCAGTTATGTAACCACTTGCAGGAGAACAATATCTTTGAAGAGTTTCAGTCAGGTTTTAGGCCCCATCATAGCACAGAAACTGCTCTAGTTAAAATCACTAATGACCTGTTTTTAGCTTCAGACCAAGGCTACATCTCCCTATTAGTTTTACTAGATCTTAGTGCTGCGTTCGACACTATAGATCATGATCTTCTCCTCGATCGCTTACAGAATTACATCGGTATTCAGGGACAGGCATTAAGCTGGTTTAAATCCTACCTGTCCAATCGTTACCATTTCGTAGATTTAAATGGAGAGCTATCCAGGATAATGCTAGTAAATTATGGCGTGCCACAAGGGTCAGTTCTAGGACCCCTGCTTTTCACAATATACATGCTTCCATTAGGAAATATTATTAGAAGGCATGGAATTAGCTTCCATTGTTATGCTGATGATACCCAGCTATATATTTCATCCAAACCAGGCGATACAGCTCAATTAGCTCGCATAACTGAGTGTGTTGAAGAAATAAGAGATTGGATGACCCATAACTTTCTGCTATTAAATTCTGATAAAACTGAGATTTTGCTCATCGGCCCAAAAAATTGTACACAGAAGCTCCAGCATCTCAGCCTGCATTTAGACGGTTGTTCTGTAACTACTAGTTCAACGGTAAAAGACCTGGGAGTTATTTTAGACAGCAACTTATCTTTTAATAATCACATCAATCAAGTTACAAAAACAGCCTTCTTTCACCTTAGAAATATTTCTAAGCTAAGAAATATGTTATCTATATCTGATGCAGAGAAGCTCGTCCATGCGTTTATGACCTCTAGAATAGACTACTGTAATGCATTACTAGGTGGATGTCCTGCATCATTAATAAACAAGCTTCAGTTAGTTCAGAATGCCGCAGCAAGAGTTCTTACTAGGTCAAGAAAATACGATCATATAACCCCAATCTTATCGTCCCTACATTGGCTTCCTGTTAAGTTTCGAATAGACTACAAACTACTGCTACTCACTTATAAAGCACTAAATGGTTTGGCTCCCATGTATCTATCCAGTCTTTTAACACGCTACAATCCGTCACGCTCCCTGAGATCTCAAAACTCTGGGCTTCTAGTAGTTCCTAGAATAGCAAAGTCCACTAAAGGTGGTAGAGCATTTTCACATTTAGCTCCTAAACTCTGGAATAGTCTTCCTGACAGTGTTCGGGGTTCAGATACACTCTCCCAGTTTAAGTGTAGAATAAAAACATATCTTTTTAGCAAAGCCTACACATAACACACATCACACACATCACATCACAACCTTGTGCTCCAGAATATATGATTACATGCACATTATCAACTTGTGCTGTTAATATCATGAACAGCAGCTACGCTAATTCCTCTCCACTGCTTCTCTTTCTCTCCCCATCCCGAGGCATCCTGAGGTTTGGCCAGCTCCAGTCACGTCCAACCTCGTGAAGATTATGGACCTATGGATGATCATGGAGAAGTAGATGCCGAGTGTTTAAAGGCCCTGGCATGGAGAAGCTGATGCTGGATCTATGATGATCACAAATTGTTCTGTATTGTTGAAAGATTTATGACCAAACTCTTGATGTCACCCATATGAGGATGGGTTCCCCTTTGAGTCTGGTTCCTCTCAAGGTTTCTTCCTCATATCATCTAAGGGAGTTTTTCCTTGCCACTGTTGCCACGGCTTGCTCATCAGGGACAAACGCACACCATTCACCTTCACTGTTGTTTTCGGTAAAGCTGCTTTAAGACAATGTCTGTTGTGAAAAGCGCTATACAAATAAACTTGACTTGACTTGACCAAAAGTTTATATATATTATATATACAGTACAGACCAAAAGTTTGGACACACCTGCTCATTCAAAGAGTTTTCTTTATTTTCATGACTATGAAAATTGTAGAGTCACACTGAAGGCATCAAAACTATGAATTAACACACGTGGAATTATATACATAACAAAAAAGTGTCATATTGTAGGTCCTTCAAAGTAGGCATCAAGAGAATGCCAAGAGTGTGCAAAGCAGTAATCTAAGCAAAAGGTGGCTACTTTAAAGAACCTACAATATGACATATTTTCAGTTGTTTTACACTTTTTTGTTATGTATATAATTCCACATGTGTTAATTCATAGTTTTGATGCCTTCAGTGTGACTCTACAATTTTCATAATTATGAAAATAAAGAAAACTCTTTGAATGAGCAGGTGTGTCCAAACTTTTGGTCTGTACTGTATATATATATATATATATATATATATATATATATATATATATATATATATATATATATATATATATATATATATATTTTTTTTTTTTTTGTCAGAGGTGACAGTTATTGAATTGTACACATTAGGACTACACAGTCATAATGCGTCCTTCTGATTAACTTACGTTTTGGGATTTATGTTTTTCAAGTAATTATGCTTGGTTCCCACTCGCACTTTTGCACTATATGCTACCTCTAGCGCTGCTTTTAATTATCATAAAAGAGCTGACAATCACAGCTGCTGCCAAATAAGTGACTAAACAAGATTAAGTACACATTTAAACAAACCACAACATGAGTGTTAATATAGCTGTGGTAGCCACCCACTTGGCACATTAACTAGCCTGTTAAAGTTGATAAAACACATTTGTGGGTGGTGCCATTACACGGCTTGCAGCGAGCAGGCATTAGTGTTTAACAATGGAACATTTTTTATTCATGAAATAACAGCAAAAAAATCTTGTTGAATTCTACACTGTCTTTGGAAAGTATTTATAGCTCTTTCGATTTTATGCAAGTTATTATTTGATTGATTTCACTTAAAATCCATTACTTTGTTTACTTTGTTTTGGGTTTTTTTGCCCATTAATTTGCACTCTATAAGAAATATAAAAATCACTTTATACCACACAAACTGCACATGGACACTTTAAGGACAATCACACTAAATCACTTTAATTTGTAGTGTCAATATCTGCCATACGCATCCATCCCCGTCTAGATTCTTGTATATACATATATTTTTTATAGTTTATACTTTTTTTATTTATCTACTTTATTTTTTATCCTTAAATTCTATTCCTTTTTATGCTTAAATGTTGGACAGTCATACATGCATTTCACTGCATGTCGTACTCTGTATGTATGTGTATTTACTAAATAAAATTTTAACTTGAACCTTAAATGATAGGATGCAAAGACGACTTGAAGTATTGTTGAAGGTGCTTTTACCAAATGAATAAATAAAGGACCAAACCAGGTATCAAAGGAATTTCTTTGTTTATCTCATTTCTAAAAATAATTTTTTTATAACGGATTATTTAAAGTTGGAAATGTGCAAGTTTACAGGATGTCTCTGTATGCTGTAGCCTTACAATTTCCATTAACTGCAACAAGAAAGCTTTTTCAGCATCAAGCTACCACTGTGCACAAAGTAAGGTTTACAAAGACGTTGTTTGTTATGTCTGGAATGGAAGGACTCGAGTGGCCTGACCTCAACCCCACTGGACACCTTTATGATAAACTGGAACCCTGACTGCACCCCAGGCCTCCTCACTCAACCTCAGTGCCCGACCTTACGCATGCTCTTATAGCTGAATTAGCTCGAACCCACGCTCCAAAATCTTTTGGAAATCCTTCTGAAAGCTTTATAAGGTTATTAAAACAATAACAATAAAAAGCGACTAAACCTGGAATGGAACATTCAATAAGCACATGACGGTGTGATTGTCAGGTGTCCACAGGCCTTTGACCATATAGTGCACTTTATGAAGCCACTGTATAAAGGGTCTTGGGAATCATTGGCAAAACATAAAAAAAAACTTGATTTACACTATTACTAAAAATAAACTAATGTGGCCGAATGGAAAATTGCAATGCGTAGAATTTTAAAAACAACTTTTCGCTTGTTGTCTCTCTGGACTCTGTCCAACTACAGCCAGTAATGATGCAGAATAAGCAAAATTAGAGAAAGAAGTGGGAGAAGCAGTATTTTATGGTATGATGATAGGTTGCCAGGGTGTCTCCAGAGGCCTAGGTCAGCTCCTACAGTGCTTTGTTATTGTGATCTAATGTTGATGGATGTTTCCTCCTGTGCACCATTTATTTCATGGAGAGCCACAGAGTGGTTATTATGTAACCTGCAATGAAGGGAACTCAAGCAGCTCCTCTAAGGAGGTCCTACTACATATCTAGACAAGCAATAAAGTAAGTGTATTCATTTTGGTAGTTTGTACTGACCTACAAAACCTCTTCACAAGGTCTTCTCTGAATAATGTAAGCAAGAACACAAACTTGTATATGATGACCTTTAGTGGAGATAAGCAAAAGAGTAATTGGGCAAACAAAATCCTAAATGCGCTCCAAAAACTAACAATGCTTAAAGGATCACAGAATCAGAATTAAAAATACACCTACAAATACTTACAAATAGCAGATTATTTCTGGACTATCAGCCTACTGATCTCAGCCTGAGCATGCTTTTTCCACACAGCAAAGCCTAATTACAGTCAATGGCATCCTTCTCTGTTTAATAACCATTTAACGAGAGGAAATACTTCAGTGAGTAGCTACAAGTTCCCTTTCAGGAACTCAAACTGCGTCAACAACAGTTTGGGAACGCTTCTGTGTTGTCCATGCTCTGAATTACGTTCGCAATCCGTCCAATAAAAATTGCGGCGTCACTGGCTGGGTGATGTCACGACCAGGAAGCTGCAAAATGCGCATGGAGTGAAGCCAATGCTAGATTCTGCTTGTTCATGAAGCGCAAATTTTTTGTCAATAGTTTGTCCAAAAGAAATAATATAAAGCCGAGCAAAACGACTAAACCCACCTTCTGGCTGTGTGTTCCTTCATGCCCCGCTGTATTTCAGGAGGGTGGGAAATACACACAACCTTTGTGTGGTTTGTTTGGGAGCGGAGCATGGGAAGTCGGTTCTCGAGGGAGCCGACTGTGCACATTATGCTCGCATGTCCATGCAAATGCTCCGCTCCTAGTGGGCAAAGGGGGGGCTTGTCCCTTTCTCATGCCTCTCCTGCCAGGTCCAGCATTCGTTTGCATGCTTAGAAAGCATGTTTTTCGCCGGTTTCTTCCCCATGCGATGAGAGCATTCCACTCCGCCTCTCTTCCTCTGAGAAGGGTGGGGGTGGGTGCTCTTTGCGAGTCGGAAGTCGAGGAGCTCATGGAGGTTGTGACTTGGGCTAGATCTGTCTTGGCCAGCAGATGATCGCTTTCGTCCAGCAAGCTTGACGAACGCTTCCTGCAACCTACTTCACTCCACGTCAGGGTCTGCCATTCCTTTCGGACCTGCACACTGAGGTGTCCAGGTCCTGGGGAGAAGCCGTATTCGGCCCGCCTCTTTAGTTCCAAGGCACCGTTGTACTCCAACGTGATTGGAATGAAAGAAGGTGGTTATGGGTCAATGCCCCGGGTTGAAGAGACGCTGACCAGCTATCTCTCCACAGGGGTTGCATAATCCTGTAAGACCCCAATATTGCCCACCAAACCCCTGTGTAATACGTCGGCGCTGATTGGTTAGTGATTCTGTGGTCATGGTTCAAGAAGTAGACACTCTCCTGAGGAAGGAGGCCATCAAAGTGGTCCCCCCATCAGAGAGTCCAGGTTCTACAGCCAGTACTTTATAGCCACACTCCCGGTATCCCTGCAGCGCTTTCTTCTACTTATAAAAGCTAGCGTCGGCTTCACTCCATGCGCTATTTATAGTTCCTGGTCATGACGTCACCCCACCATTGACGCCGCAGTTTCCATTGAACGGATTACACATGTTTATTTACAAGACATGATCTCATCAGTGCTTGCTAACCTACACAAATTCACACATATTATGATGCAATGCTGCTTATGTCTGAGGACGAAAAACACCATATGTGATTTCCCTCTTAAACTCTCTGCCCTTTTCAACAAAGCAGGGTCATGTCTACCTGCCTTGTAACTGACTTACTCAAAACCTGACTGAATGGACAAATTAGTAACAACAGACCTTTATGTCTTAGCAGAGACATTACAGCCAGGCTAGACTACATAGGTCATATTTCACCAAGGAGACAACACAAAAGATTCCTTAGACCTGCAAAAAAAAACAAAACACATCCAGCTGTTACAGACTCTGGTTATGTTAAATACCACTTTCCAATCCAGACCTACACCCTGTTTATGAGTGTGCATGTTGCAGTCAAATTTACACAAATCTGACTAACAATGTGCAAATCAAAGCATTTTATACTCCAGACTGAAAAAGCTACAGCTCTTTTTTTTTTTTACCAAACATGATGAGCTGAATTTCCTGCATAATAACTGAGTTCTGTGTTGTTACATAGTTTGTTGTGTACTTAGCGTTTGCTGTGTGGGTATAAGAATAGAGATAATTGTGGTGCATGGCTTATTCAATGACACTGTATCACAAACAGTGAAATTCAAACTTGTGTTCAAAAATAACAACTATACACCTGTCACCAAGGAAATGGTTTTAATTTTAATTAAAGGAAGGTAAACTGTTTATTTGGTCTACAACAAGATTACAAAGCATGTGCAGGATCTCATTGTTGAAATGACATCACTCAGTGAAGAGTGACGAAAAACTGGCAAAATACTGTACTGTACCACTGATAAGGCCTTAACAACTAGAGAAAAAGGGGCACCACAGTGAAAAGGCCAAGAACAGGCTGTCCTTCCAAAAATAAACAAAAGGACAAGAAAAAAAATCATCAGGGAAACTTTCAAAAGACTGACGGCAAAGTAAAGAAATGCAGAAAAAAGTACTGGTCACTTCCTTCATGTAATAACAATCCCTTGTATTCTTCTTATAGAATCTGGGCTATGGGGTAAGATGTCTAGACAGAAGCCCTTTTTTTTTTTTTTTTTTTACAAAAATACATTAAAAAAAATAACTGCACTGAAAGCTCCTATTTACCAATCTATTTTAGCATAAAACCTGCAGGCCTCTGTTAAACAGCTGAAAAAAGATTTTCACATTCCAGCATGACAACAACCCAGAGCACAAAACTCAACAAAACTCAACTTGTAATGTCTCAATTAGAGCCCAGATCTAAATCCTATTGAAAACCCAAGGAACATGAAGGTGGCTTTGAATAGGAAATCCTCTCAATATTTTGATAGATTGTGCAGAATTTTTGCAAGAGTGAAATAACATTTCCAAGCCAAGATGTGCCAAGTTGGTACTTTCCCAACTGGCTGAATGCAGCATTAGTCAAGTCAAGTCAAGTCAAGTCAAGAGGCTTTTATTGTCATTTCTACTATACACAGTGGTACACAGTACACAGTAAAAACGAGACAATGTTCCTCCGGAACCCTGGTGCTACACTAAACAATAACATAAAGCTACAACACAACACAAGCTACATAAAGTGCATCGAGTGCAACCTAGTGCAAACAGTGCAGACAAAAAAACAGTACAGACAGACAATACAAGACAGGACACAAAACCAAGATAGCGCCGACCAGTAAACCTACTGTATACTTGGTTATACAGTACTGTGAACTGTAAAAACTATACCCGGGAGTGAATATTAGAACGCAATGTAGTGCAAAAATACAGCAAAATGATTATATATATTATATATAATAACAATATATATTATATTATAATGTGGTTATTACGATCATTTCAGTATTCCGATTTATAGTGTGTGATTAATTTCTTTAGTATGACTGAGAAAGTCACAGTCATTCAGAAACTGAAACAAAAGCTAAATACAAGGAGGGGTTAAACCAGGACTTTCAATTTTACAGATATAAAAATGGATGTTTACTCCATACATGCAGTAGTATGTGGCTAGCATGTCCTAGCATGTTGCGGGCCAGTAAATCAAGATGGCAGACAACAGTGTTAGTGTGTGCATGCAATAGCATGTGGCAATGAAGTTTATTGTGGCATCAAAAGGTGTCAAAACCACAGATATCTACAGAAGACATCAAGCACAGTACAGTGATGAGATGCTCAGCCACAGTAAAATAACTGAATGGTGTAAACATTCTACTGGCTATACGTTTGCCAGTGACAATTCCAGTCGTGGTGGTTCCCTGATGACGAAGTGTAACAGGCTGTCCTAGGATGGTTCTGGCATACTGACAAATCTTTCTATCAAATCTTGTCAGGCATTTGTTAAATGCTGGGATAAGTGTCTAAATGTAGCAATGAGTATGTCGAAAAATAAATGCAGTTTCCACTCCTTATAATTTGTTCTTTTATTATTGACTTGAACCCACACATATAAAGTAAAGGTGCTCAATTCCGAGGTAAAATTTTATATTTTTTAAATAATAGAATTTGGAGACATACAAAAAATATCTTCAAATGACCTGCACATGAATTCCTGCATAATAAATAAATACTCACCCATGAAGGATCCTGTGCTACAGATAAGGCTGAAGAAGCAGCTCTCTGGAGGTAGTGTGCCACACTTACTACAAATAAACACATACCAATGTAGGGGTTAAACACTGAGGGACTCAAAATCCAGACTGTCCATGATTCATTTATTTATAGCCAGTGCAGATAAAGTATTAATTACTGTCCGCATTCATTAAATACTCTAAATAAATATTCTGATACAAAAACACACACAAAATGAGCTCTAACTTGAATCCTACAAAACTGGTGCTTTAACAGCGGTATGAGGGAGAGTAGAAATAACATAAGATTCATCCGGCGATCAGCTCACATACAACAAAACAAACACCAATACCAAATGTGCAGGTGTGTCCATAAATCACATCACACAAACTTTTTAAATAAATATACATGTTTATCATATTGCCATCGAGAAATCTGTTGTAGATTATCCACCCAGTTTCTTCCTCAAACCTCAACATAATTTCCCTCTTCATATGTAGGTTGAAACAATGCACCTTCTATAAATATATGGCTTCATCAACGCTTTCTACAGACTCCAGTGTGCAAGTTCATGTCTCTCGCTGAGTCTGACCCTTTACCCACTTTACTACACCTCAGTGCCAGGAAAAAGGGATGTTAGGAATCTATAAATGCCTTTCGAGCCTCTTCCTCACACACCCAACCCTCTTTCTAACAGAACTTCAGATACAGGCTGAAATTCTTTTGCCTGGCAAGGGTTATCAAATTTCTTTAAAAAACGATTATTCACAATAATGACTATGATAAGACTAATGATTTACATATTAATTCTTTTATAGCGTTACAGATAAAACAAATACCAGTTGTGCTACCTTATATATCACTGGTCACTTCAATAGGAACCAGAATTCGAATATTGACTTAAATCATTATAATAATACACAAGTATTCAGACTCTTTACTCAGTACTTAGTTGAAGCACCTTTGGCAACAATTACAGCTTCGAGTCTTTTTGGGTATGATGCAACAAGCGTTGCACACCAGGACTGGGGGATTTTCTGCCATTCTTTATGGCAAATCCTCTCAAGCTATGGGTTTTGCAGTGAGGAGAGGCTTCTGTCTAGCCATACAGCCCAGTTCATTGGAGGGCTAAAGTGATGGTTGTCCTTCTGAAACCTTGTCCTAACTCCACACAGGATCCCTGGAGGATCATAGTCAGAGTGACTGATTGCTCAGTTTGTCTGTGTGACTAGCTCTTGGAAGAGTCCTGGTTGTGCTACACTTCTTCCATTTGAGAATTACGAAGGCCACTGTGCTCTTGGGAATCTTCGGTGCAGCAGAATATTTTGTAGCCTTCCACAGATCTGTGTCATGAATCAATACTGACTCTGTAGGCAGTTCCTTTGACCTCATGGCTTGGTATTTGTTCTGATATGCATCGTCAGCTGTGAGGCCTTTTATAGAGTGGTGTGTGCCTTTCCAAATCATGTCCAATCAATAAACTTTTCCACAGATAGACACCAGGCAAGGTGTAGAAACATCTCAGCAATGATCAAAAGAAATGAGAGGCACCTGAGTTAATTTCAAGTGTTTTTTAAGTTACAGACATTTCTAGAATTTAAGAATGCAACATAGGAAAATTGAAAAAAGTTAAAGTGGTCTGATTACTATCTGAATGTACTGTAGAGTACTTTGAATAAACTAAAATTAGACAGCTAAAAGTATATGAATATTGAAAGGGGACATTTGTTCTTATAACTGTTCAGTTTTAAAATTTTAGCTCCTACAGGCTCCGAAGTACTTCGCTTTCACAGCAGAAGTTTTGTTTCTAATGTTTTGACTATCCTGTTATATAATTCAGCTCAGTTATAGATTTGATTTCTCATTTATTTGCAGTGTGGTATTAACCCCAGACGTTAATCATAACCTTTTTATCCATCTTTACCATAAGTGCCAACAATTCTGTTCACTATATATCTCACTTTATTAGCATTATGGCGGCATTGAGCCTATATGATTCACAACTTGACAAATAAAAGGGCATTTGCAAATCAGCCACAACAATTTCTTGTTGAATGCTAAAAGTCCCTTATATATTAATAACACTCTACTTATTTTTTTTTCAATAGCCCTTCTTAAGCAGGCCCAGAACCATTTGCAGAAGAACAAATCAACAACAACTCTCAGACTCAACAATTACAGTGGGGCCAGTGATTCTAAGGTGCCAGAAAAGATCACCCTAAATAAGTATGTTAAAATGTTCCTGTATTCCTGTTCACTCTAGTTCTCACGCTCACTCTCGTATTCCCTCGCTTTTTACACACGTAGTAGTTCTATTTCGGGAGACTGTTATAGCAGGAAGTGAAGAAACGTACAACTCGTGAAAAAAGGGAAGAATAACAATATTTCATATGTTCTCTTAATAACAACTGCAGAAATTTCTTCAAGTTAAAAAAAACCACACCTTTCTTTTGCAAAAGCAGCTAACAAGAATGTGATATGTCCAATACACATAGCCATTACAAAGATATGATTTTGGGAAAGGGTATTATCTATACTAAATCTTACAGGACATACTGGAGATTTTACAGTGCAAACACTGCACACACCTACCACAGTCATGTGAAATGTTATTAGTTTGCTGCTTTGCCACTCAGAATTTTTTGTTTCTTATGCTACCCAGGATAAGTTGGAGATAGCATAATGGTGTTGTAGACACTCCCCAACTCTCTACATGAACAACTAGAATGCCATTTGCAAGGAAAATCAGCCACAGCAAGTTGTTTTTAAATGTTCGGGCACTTTTCATGGCACTTTTCGGGCCCATGCATTGTTCAGTGTATATTATTAAATTTAATAATAGATACATAATTGCAGAGTTGAATGGTACCATTATGGAAACTATGCCAGAAATTGCAAACATTTCTATAATGGCCAAATCCTGAGGATTTGACAGACATACCTGATCAGAGGCACATTGTCCAGAGTACAGCATAGCGTTGGTCCCCTCTGCATGGGCAGATCTTCCTCACATGACTGATTATATAACCTGAAACATGTGCACAGGCCAAATGTAAAATAAATAAATAAATATTTTTTGTAAATGTAAACAGCGCGATAAAACAATTAGGTAAGTTCAGTATGAACCAAGCAAAGCAACCATACTAATATATTAGAGGATTTGCTTTTACAATATTGAGACCCGATGTCAGCAACTAAACTAAATAATATGTTATACCAAATTTTCTGCCATTACAACTCATATTTCTTTGAAATAAAGGGGAATTCAGAATACAGAAAAGCTATAAATAAAAATATTGTGCTAATAAAATGTATCTGACACATTAGATGAAGCGAAGCATTTAACCATCTAAAGTTTCTTGGTTAACATAAATATGGGTGTCACCTGAAAGAGTAGATAACAGGCAAGTTGAAACATATAACAGATTTCTGTAATAAATGTATAACTTAGTACTAACTAGTAGATGTTTCACTGCAGTTGTGCATATAAAGACTTCTGCCGTGTATTGATGTGTAAAGAATCACAAGGTCAAACTCTTACCAGTTATCCACAGGACAAACATGCTGGTTATTAAGGGCCATGGCATACCTGACATAAAAAAAGACAAAAAAGCACATTGATGAAGCGGGGCTGCTAGAAATGTTGATGTCCAATGGCAGATCTCAAAACTCAAAATTCAAATCTAATTTTGTCTCAAATGCTTAATACTACAAATGATACATTTTACAAATCAACACATAAAGAGACACATTGATGGAGAATGATTTCTACATTACAACAATTACATTTTTATAAAATGTACATCATTTAAAGGATTTCAACTTATTTTTCCTTTCACCAACACTGTAACAATATTTAAATCTCCTTACTTGCTAAAGGGGCAAGTTCAAAGAAGACCAGAGTAATAATAACCCTTTAGTGTTGTAACAAATGGGCATCAGATGGCAGTCAGTGCTTGGCTTCTAAAAGTCTACATTCTCACTTTCATAAGACTTGCAAAGTAACATAGACAGCATAGAGGACAGGGTTTTATACACCCTCATCAACAAGCTGTCAATGCAAAGCTCATTTAACCAGCTCACATAATTTATATTTGTCCAACGCAATCGCATTTGACCAACGGCAGGGTCAGAAACAGGTTAAATACCAGTTAGGGTTATTTTCATCTCTCAATGCATCTAAATCTGTGTTTGTGTGCATGGGTATACGTACACACAGTAGGATGCACTTTTAGGACAAAATACTATTAAACACTCAGTAAAAATGCATTTGGTAAATAAACAAACTCCCATCTGCCTCAAACGCTGTTTGAATAATTATACTGTTACTAGGTCACCACTAACACCAACATCACTTGCCAGCAATTTACCACAGGCTCTGTAGTACTGGAAGCAGATGGCAAAGTGCGGCATTTTCAAGACCTTGTTTCCTCTTACATAATGCAGTAACGAAAGGTACAAAAACCCTTTCTTGAGCTGTGAGTTAAAAGCAATATTAAACAAACCTCAGCCTACACCATGTGGTGTAGACAAATCTCATAAACTATTTGAAAGATGGTGTGTTGCGTAAAGCAAAAAATAATTTAAATCAACAACAACAACCCGTGAAAACATGGTAAGGTTATGTGTCTCCAGTCCTTTTGGGGGTCAGCCCAATTACCTGGGCGTTTGGGAAACTGCATATCAACAATTGAAATCCAATCGCAAACAAAGCTTAAATAGAAACATTTCTGTAGAAATGTATTAGAAATGGAAAAGATTCAAACAATACATAGCTAGATCTAAATTCTGCAAACTAAAAAACGAAGTATGTGGAGAAGAATCTGGCAAAGTGAACACTCAAGCTTCTGTTAGTATTAGTGCAAAAACAACTGCATTGTAAAACTAGCAAAACAGAATTCTGTGGCTGTATTTGAAGAACTGACATTTTCAATAAATCCTTCAGTGTGGCCATCATTTAAGTTGCCTTTTAACCAGTCAACAGGAGTCATAAAAACAGCTATTTAGAGCTCAGCACAAGTGAGTCCACATTTATTGTGAACCATCCCTCACTTCTGGAGACGTGGAAAGCTCCGCTCGAGCTTGTCTGAGGACCAATGAGAAGCGGCTGACGTATTCTGGAAAGTGTGGGTAAGCACTCCACCCCTGTGTTGTACTCCTTCACCCATGCTTTAAGTAACTATCCCTGCCCTGCTAGATGAAAACACGGGGCTACAGAATGGATTTAGGAAAAACATACCATTCATAAGTAACTAGGGAGCATTCCAGTGCTGAGATAATTGCATAGTATTATAGTGACTTAAAAGAAAAATTTTAATCCCTGTGTAGCGTAAACCTCGTAGAGTTGCATTGCAAGTGATGAAGAAACTCTAGCTCATAAATCATAAAACATCCAGCTTCCCCTTTCGACTTAACCTATTTATTACTACTGTGGCCTATTCCTGCTCGCAGTCCATGCGATCTCTTCCTTTCTCTGAGACTCTATCTTGTAATACCAATCATCCGTCTCCACACCCCCCTGTCCTCTACATCTGCCTCTGTCACACCAACTACCTGCATGTCTTCCTTCACCACATCCATAAACCTCCTCTTTGGTCTTCCTCTTTTCCTCCTTTCTAGTGGCTCCATCCTCAGCATTCTCCTCCCAATATACCCCATGTCCCTCCTCTGCACATGTACAAACCATCTCAATCTGGCCTCCCACACCTTGTCACCAAAACGTCCTGCATGCACTGTTCTTCTAATAAACTTGTTTCTAATCCTGTCTATCCTCGTCACTCCCAACGAAAACCTCAGCATCTTCAGCTCTGCTACCTCCAGCTTTACCTTCTGTCTTTTACTCAATGCCACTGTCTCATACAACATCGCAGGTCTCACCATAGTCCTATAAACTTTCCCTTTCACTCTTGCAGATACCCTTCTATCTGAAATCACTCCTGTCACACTTCTCCACCCTGCCTGCACTCTTTTCTTTACTTCTCTAACACACTATTACTTTGCACTGTTGACCCCAGGTACCTGAACTCCTCCACCTTCTCCACTTCTTCTCCCTGCACCACTCCACCTCCCTCTCATTCACACATGTCTTACTCCTACTGACTTTCATTCCCCTTCTCTCCAGCGCATACCTCCACCTCTCCAGGTGCTTCTCCATCTGCTCCCTACTCTCACCACAAATCACAATATCATCCGCAAACATCATAATCCACAGAGACTCCTGTCTGACCTCGTCTGTCAACCTGTCCATCACCACTGCAAACAGGAAAGGGCTCAGTGCGGATCCTTGATGCAGTCTAACCATATATATATATTTTTTTAAATACTATTGTAATTTTCGGATCATATCAGCATCGATATACACGATGACGTCTCTTTTTACTATCTGGGTAGGTTAGAGTAGTATCTATGTCAATATACATCAACAATCTGTAGCCACATTATTACCATGTTACTAACAGTATAGATGTCCTGGGCTACATTAAATGTGATTGTGGAAATCTCAGACAACATGCCATATTCTAACTAATCCCTAGATTGCATATCATAACTGAGGTACAATGGCTTTTTAGATTCAGTAACAAGTCTATATGACTATAAACCTATTCAGTTTCATTCTAGCTGTGGTTTTGAGATGATCCAACAGCAACCATGCACCTTTGTATCTGTCCATTTGTGCATACAAATGGGCAAAAGCATTATAACGTGCTAATATTTGAACAGTGTCCGATATACGTGTGTGTGTGTGTGTGTGTGTGTGTGTGTGTGTGTGTGTGTGTGTGTGTGTGTGTGTGTGTGTGTGTGTGTGTGTGATCACAGGGCCACTCACACAACCCAGATGCCGGTGATGGTGAGGACGGGCAGGCTGATGGGCAGAATCATCCACCCTGACATGACCATCATGTCCTCTGCCTGGATCTCCAGCCTCGCACCTCGGCCTCATCAACAATCACATCTCACTTCATGGCTGGGTTCATCATCGATACCAGAAACCCTGTAAAGTAGGAGAAACCGGGTTCATACACCAAGAACAAGAAAGACGGCTAGCTTCTTTCTAAACACGTATGCATTTAGCACAGGCACATTACCACTTACAGCAAAATAGAGCAAAAAACAATATCTCGAAATAATTTATAGGGTTAGAGAAGGTGACATCTTCAAATATTTGCAACAGAATCAAAAAAAAAAAGGAGAAAGAAAAAACGCTAATCGACACACAGCAGCCGGACAAACCAGGCGTGTGGATCTGGGTTTCATTATTGTACCTTGCCCCTCTCGGTGAGGTCCAGCAGCCGCTTCTCTTCCACCTTTGCAGTATTTCCTGAATGTGAGATGATCGGATCGGGAGCGCAGGTTAGAGTCAAACACTCAGGAATCCTGCGCTTTTGTTAACCGTTTTTTCCGCATGTGTAAACCGCTTGTCCTGTGGTGTGTATGTGAGTGTATGAGTGTAAAAGAGAGAGAGCTTCACGGAGATGCAGCTCGGCTCCAGGCTACGGCTGTGTGGCGCTGCTGCGCGCTGCTGTGCTCCTCCTCCCCTGGGCATCTGTATCTCCGTGATTTTTTGGTTTATTTATTTTTATTTGTTTAAATTACGATCATTTTAAAACACAAAAACATCCAACCTGTTATTCAGGTAATAGTCGTTCACGATCAGGAAGAAAAATACACTTTCGTTTTTCTTTTTTTTTCCGTCTTATTTTGGGAAACTTGATTTGATGACACGGATGAAAGACATACCTGTTCTTCACGTGCCACCAGGGGGACAACACGTGAAAAGCAGACTCGTATCACGTGACTGAAGACGAGCGTGCTCTATGCATATCATTTCGCTATGATGATTTCGCTATGATGCTGCTTTTGCACTTTTTTTTTGCAACACCAAACCTACTATCAGAAATCTCAATGCACTTCACTTCGACGTCTTGAGTTGCTGAAAGACTCAGATGCTTTTATTGTTTCATAACAATAAAAAACCTGACCATTTTTAACGTGTACACAAAAATATTCTATGTACAGTGATATACAGAATTAGCTCGATCTGTGAATGACCTATACGTTTCCCTGCGCATGCGTCTGTTGTAATGTATTTTCATTTATTCTTTTTATACAATCACAAATTAGTCACATCTTTCATGCACGAGAGTGAACGTAAATGAGTTAAATAATTATTAAAGTTTTAGGATTAAGGTTCATTTTAGCAGTGCTAAAACGCTTTTAGTCTTCGTTTCATAAATTATTACAAAACTGTAACCCTCTCTATTGGTATAAACTTACAATTATAAACTTTCTTTTATACAACTTCAACATAAAATAAAAATCAATTGAATTATTGTTACTAAAACGTTTTAGGAATTAGGAAATGTTCTTCTGTTTGTGCCCTATAGCATGCATATTTATAAATGTAGACCAAGATCAAAAAGGCCTTCTGGGACAACTGTAATTTGGAAATATTGCAGGAGTTCAACAGGGTTGCCATGGTAGACTTGTAAATATTGAGATTGAATTTGTAAAGATGCTAAATAAACAATTCTGACTAATCCCCTGCCTGGAGCATGTCATTTGTTAGATTTATTTAGATTTCGGTTTCATAAAGTAAATTATGTGGATTTGATGCCTAATGCTTTGAGAAATTGTATGACAATACAAAACAAAAATGACAAAAAAATACCCAGTTAAAAAAATACCCAGTTAAAAATATACCCAGTTAGATTATCTTGAAAAATGGTTCACACAAAAATGTAAATGTCTGCAGTGAAAAAAAGATCACATCAGAAATGCATTTTATTTATTTGAACTTTATTTGGCTTTTACTTTTAATGACAAAGAGATCGAATAACACCATCTAGTGGTTCTTGTGTAGTAGCTGTGGTATCTTTTGTTTAGAATTTCTCTCTTTCACTTTATATATTACCAATAAAAACAAGTAGTCAAACCTATGAGAGGATTTAAATAAACATGCCCTTTAAAAGAAAAGGAAATGCAGTAGTTTTCTAGAATATTACCTGTGCATTTAAATGTATAAATTAAATTTTACAGTATCCTTATAGTACTTCCATAACCCCAGACTCCAAACCCTGCATAGAGTGGCTGATTGAATGAAGTATGTACTTTGTGGAGGAGAGTCATTGTGTCTGAGACACTATAAAATGCCAGTGTTGCAGCCTTGTGGTCTAAATACACTCCTATTTTTGAAGAAATAGGCAGTGGTATGGAGACACGCTTACTTTGGTGCATGAATGTGCACTTAGACTCGGAGCAGTACAGACTCCAGGATTGATCATTCCAGCCAAAGCTGCAAATATTGTCACTGCCCTTCCTTTTTATTTCTTTGTTCGTTACAGCTATGTCTACTTCTGTTCCACTCCATTCAATCTCCCAGTAGTAACGGCTACCGGTCATACCCTCCCTGCACAGCACCTGCTGCCAGTAGTCAAACCTCTCTGGGTTCTCAGGATATGCGTTGGGTTCGTTGCTCATCTGCACCACTTTGTTTCCCTTGGAAAGTTGTAGATTTGGGTGAGCTGTTAGTGGGTCCAGGAAAAGCTGACAGTAATCTGTACAGAAACCAGCACAGCAAGATAGTCTAATATAAAAAAATTGTGTACATGCATAAATGCATCACATGCATATGTTCAAACACATTAAATGTTATTCCATTCAAAATAATTGCTTACAACATGAACTTGGGTATATATTTTAGTTTTCTAACTTGCGTCACAGTTCAGTTTGCAGGCTTGAGTATTGTGAACAACACACCCTTGCTTTTCCATATTGCATACAATTTGCATATTCAATCCAATCCAACTTGCATGCCATTTTTAACTACTACTAAACATAAATTTAAATCTTAGACAATTGTGCTACCTGACCTCAAGATGTAGGCTAACAAGAACATGGTTGTGTTAAAGATATTAGAAATCCAAGTCACAAGGTCCTTATGTGGAATCCCAGCTTTTTAGTTTTAGACCGAGCAAGGTCCATACCATTTAAGTGCTTCAGGGCTGACCTTGTGCTCTGACCCCAGCTTCTTTAAAGCTTGTCAAATAATTGCACTATGCTGTTGTATTTGTTTCTGTCAATGAAAAGCTTTCTTCCTTTTTAACATGCATCTTTTCCCATTTTCTTTTCCCAAGACTTTAGAACCTGCAACCAACCGCACCCCAATCGCTATATTTAACAAAACTATTTTTATTTCTGGTTTAATTTGAGATTTTCTTAGAACTGCTTCAGTATGCAAAACATTTAGAAGTTCACAAAAACATCTTACGCTGTAAAAATTCCTCCCTCTTTCTTGGTTCTAGGATCTGCAGAATTTGAACTTCACTTGCTGTAAAAAAAAGAAAGAAAGTGCAAAGTCACAAATGTTTTATAATATAAATCACTTGAAACACTTAAAAAATCCATAAATTGTATTTTACCAACCTGCAGATGAGACCTTGTTCAGTTCTCCATTGCTTACATTTTCTATTTGCACCTTCAGCTCAGAGATGGTTTTCTTTACTTTATCAAAAGAATAAAGTGGAGACAGTGTCACTTTGGATAAGTCCTCATATCCTGTGGGTGCAGAAAGAGACTCCCAGCTCTGTGGCCAGAATACTATGTTTATTTTATGATTATGACTATTTTGATTATTATCGCACATATCTCACACAAAACAATATATTGTTTTCCAATCCATACCTGTAAGAAATGTATATGATCTTCAGAATGAGAAAGTCTCTCCAGGTCATTGTGTTTCATCCTCAGTAATGTGATTTCCTCCTCTATTCGGCTCAGGTGTCTTTCAGCTTGAGTCATCAGAGCTGTTTCTTGGGCTCGGATCATCTCCTTGACATCAGTGTACCTCCTCTCTAAAGCTTGCATCAACTCTGTGAATATTCTTTCATTCTCCTCCAACACACTCTGAGATGAGTGCTGTAGAGAATTAGAAAAAGACTATTTAGGGGTAGTAAAGGTTAAAGACGTTAGTATGGTGGGAAAAAAGCAGTATACAGTAACACATATGGTGAAAAAAAAGTGTATTAGACACTCAACTAGTTTCTAGTAAAGCCCTACCTTCAGAGCCTCTTTAGCCTGTAACAAATCTTGCCACTTCTTCACTCTCTCATCAATCTTGTGCTGAGAGGTCAGCAGTTTAGCACTAAGCTGTTTCTGCAGAAGTAAAATAGAGCTTATGTTTACTGGGCAACATCACCTAAGGATCACAATATTTTCTAACACTACTATATTAAAAGTTATCAAGCTATATTTTCAATATGTAACAAAATAAGGATTGTTTTAATATTGCTGAAAAATATTAACCTGTTTCTCTGTTCTTTCAGATGCAGCTGAGACAATGTCATGTTTTTTATGTTCATCCATGATGCACAGGACACAAACGCACGTCTGATCCGAGCGGCAGTAGACCTCCAGTAGTTTGTCATGTTCAGCACAGATCTTTTCTTTCAGCTGCCCTGTTGCTGGCACCAACTTGTGCTTCATCAGTGCTGGGTATTCATAGTGAGCTTGCAGATGGGTCTCACAGAATGAGGTCAGGCATGTTAGACAGGACTTCACAGCCTTTATCTTTTTCGTCAGGCAGAAATCACAGAGTACATTTTGCTGGCTGTTCCGGCTGCTGGGTCTTGGGTTGCTGTATTTTCCATAGGACTCAGATCGCTGGGACTTTCCAAGAGAGCTGTGACGGCTCTGGTCTGCCACACTGCTACGTCGAGACATTTTGAGTTCTCAGTGAAAATGCACAGACATACTCTCTGTGTGTGGTGTAGTTTCAATGAAACTGTGGTGTGACAGGTTTAAAATGAGAGAATGTGAACAATGAAGTATGTCTAGGGTAAACCAGTATGCCTTGTTGGAGTTCAAACCTAGAGGGTGTGTCATGATGAAACACAACTCAACCAAATGTTTAGAAAAGGAACATCACAGTTGTAAATTTCCATATTTAACTCCAAATACATTCCAAAGGTTCTGGTTCTCAGTAAGGTCAACAAAGACGTGCTTTTCATAAAAGCTGAAACTAAAGCAACTTTAGGCTGGACTTTTTCCTTTAGAAAACTTTAATGTCTTCCAACTCACTAATGCAATAACTAATGACTGAGTAGGGATAATAATTGCATGACAAGAATGCATGTGTCATAGTCTTATAATAGTTTCTTTTTTAAAGTATGAAGTTTCAAAAAGGCTTAAAAATAAATAAAAGCATTAAACACTTTAACATTTTAGAATAAAGCCTACTATTTTCTTGTAATAACAGCTTTTCGAAGACGAATCCAGAATCTCATATTGTTTACTGGGTTTCCACTCCACTTTAGATACGTATTGTTTCTCAGGTGCTTATGAAGCCCGAACACCTTCTTTGACTTCTCTTCCTCCACATCTTCTAGAATGATGATGATGATGTTAGCATTGCCTTGCATTACTAGCCAAGACTGCGCCACCTCAAATTCAAAACGACACCAGGAACTCTCAATAAAGTGTTTAGATACGACCACGATAATTTTACGGCTACCCATGATTCCTTCGTCTATAATGTTGGAGGTAATGGCCTTGCCAGCTTCAAAGTCCCGCACATGAAGACATAGCTGAATGGGTGGACACCCATTTTCCAGATTTTCCACCAGTTCATCCATTACCCATGATTCATCTTTGCTGGAGTAGATAACAAACGCATCATAAGAAAATTCCTGCTGTCTGGTGACATTATAACCTCTGAGCAGGATATAGGCATATCGTAAATAAAACTGAAATTTGTAGGTCAAAACTGATACAAGAATGAGAAAAATAGCAGCACATATGCATAACACAATAGTCAGCCTTCTGATGTGTACACAGTCTTCAACATCAAAGTCAATAAGTCTAATTTTTGAATCTGACCACAGTGTTTTACACAAAATATTATTAAAATTAGGAAATATTTTTTTATGTTTTACAATCCACAAAACAAAATCTGTTTGGGTGCAAAAACAGCTGATTGGATTAGAGGTTATGTCAAAAACAGAAAGGTTCACTGGTAAGTTTTGAAGTGTACTTAGTTTGATAGCAGAAATACTATTTTGGTCTACAGCAAGATGCGTTAGACTTTGTATATTGGGCTGTGTCAAAAAATCCAAAACCATCAGGTTGTTTTGACTAAGAAGTAGCTGGCGAAGCTTCTGTAGGTTTCGAAAAGCAATACAGGGTATTTGATCAATGCCACAATGTGACATGTCAAGAACCTCCAAAGCTGTAAGATTTTCAAATAAATCAGTCAGTGTAGTTCCCTGGAAAGTATTGCCTGCTATTTTTATTATCTTAATGCTTTGAAGCCCATGGAAAGCTAAGTAACTACTAAAAACAGTTCTAGTGTATGAAAGGTCTAAATATTTTAGATTTTTTAAATTTTGTAAGACTCCAGTTTGCCCAATTAGATCCAAAACTGTGTGATGGAAATCTAATTCCTCAACTAATTCAAGATTAAAAAATGGTTTTGCATTTAACCATATTTTTGCATTATGACTTAAATTGATGTGGCGGATATTTGGCGCATTTCTGAAATACAAGGAACAGCACTCTTGTAATATCATTTGGTTTCTACTCAAGTCTACATGCTGAAGTTTGGGCATATCACTGAGACCATGAAATAATGCTGCCTTGTTATCAACCACCACCAGTTTTTCTAAAGAATGTACATGTGAAAGGTCTGGTATTACCGATAAATGTAGGCGGCCTACGTATAGTTCTTTAAGTTGACGAAATGGAACATGTTCCATGACTGTCATACAACCACTTTTCAGAGTGACCTTTGTGGCATTGATCATACATCGAAATATGTGAAGTTTAAAAGGGGAACATTCTTTTTGGAGATAATATATTTCTGTGAAATGTATCAAGCACAAACCAGCAAGGTAATTCTCATCTAAAGTTGTTATCTGTCTAACTAGTCTGTAGTTTCCTATTATAAGTTTATCGACATAAAGACCACTGAGAGCTTTTAATCCATTCCTCATTGCATCAATTGAAACAAAAGCACTCAGAATATTAAGCTCTTTTAGGTGAATATCCTGAAACACTCCTGGTTCAATATGTAGTATTGGATTGCTGGAGAGTATCAGAGTGATATTACCCCTCATCTCTCGAAGAACAACTGTGTGGTTTTCTTTTAAACTGGATATGTTGTTTGCATGCAGGTCCAGTACACGGAAGTCTTTAAAGTTGATCATGAATTGTGGCAGAGCGATGGTTTGAATTTTGTTAGTTCCAACTTTTAGTTCCTGAAGATTGGTTAGATTGCTGAACTGGGCATTTAAAGACAGCAGGCCAATGTCCACAAGGTGTAATCTCTGTAATTTGTGTAATGAGTTCAAACTGTCAGGTGCTGTATATGAAATTGGATTTCCAGTAAGAAATAAAATAACCACATTCCTCACATTGTGGAAAGCATCATCAGCAATGTACTGGATCTGACATCTGAAAGGCCAAAATAAGCAAATAAATTTATTACTTTATTGTTTATTTAAGTAATGTAAAGCAATAATGTATAACAATGATAATTACAAGTATAGAGCTCTACACCTTGTGAGATCTAGGACCTTCAAATCATACAGTGGAGGAAACAGATTCTTTTGTAAAGATGGCAGCATATTAAAACTGAAGTCCAGCGTCTGTACAGAGGAAGGAATATTGCGAGGTATGTGGGTGAGGTTCCTTCCTTCACACGAATAGTGTTGATCGTTTGTAATCTGTGTGCAAAAATTATGAATTTGGTAATACTCGCTCTTAAGTACATTAAGCATATATTTTTTAAATGTAAGCTTCTTCAGTCATAGACAAACAGACCAAATTATAAAATACAGTATTTACATTGACCAAAATCCTACAATATTAACTTTATTACATACCTTTTTGCAATCCTCTCCATTTCCAGTTTGTAAAAAAATTAAGAATATGAAAGGAAATATTATTTCATTAACACAAAAGGCAGTCATATTATTAAGAGAGTACAAACTAAATCTTCCCGTGACATCAAACTGAGTGTGAATGCCTGTTAAGGAAGTTCAGATCACATGTGAAATGACGTATTTGCTTTTAATTTTAAACAATGTCTACTAAAAAGAGGATTTGCAAACACATGATGTTAGCAAAAAAAGCTACACATGAAATTCCCTTGATAAATTAAATGAAGTATTGTCAATTTAACCATATACAGCTGTTACACTAAACAGTGGGAAAAAAAGGTTTTCCAAGACCATGGTGCTATGTTAAAGGACACAATAATACAAGAGACAACACAACACATAGACTAAAAAAACCTTCATACAGGACTATATAAAGTGCATGTGTACAAATGTGTGCAAGCAATGAAAGAGATTACAATAATTACCAAAACCAGGACTGTAGGCACAATGAAATACAATGCAGTGTTGACCAATACACAGGTCTATTATAGTGTCTTCATGTATTCTTGTATATGTCTGAGAGTTTGGGGGAAGAAACTGTTACATAGCCTGTCTGTAAGGGCTCAAATTCTGTGGTACATTCTGCCTGACAGAAGAAGTGTAAATATTTGTATTGCAAGTGTCTGGGGTCGTCCACAATGCTGGTGGTATTGCCGATGCATCATGTGGTGTAAATGTCCATGATAGAGGTAATAGAGACCTTGGTGATCTTTTCAACTGTCTACACTATTCATTGCAGGGTCTTACAATCAGAAATGATGTATTTTATTAAACCAGGCTGCTCCTCATGATGCTCCTAATAGTCTTTTTGTAGACTGTGGTAAGGATGGGGGTGGGAACTGTGCTCTCCTTAGCCTTCTCATAAAGTCGAGATGCTATTGGGTTTTTTCTGCTTTTAATAATCTTGTCTAAATAACTATTTAATGCACACATTATATTGATGCTGACTATATATGGCATCCAGATCAGCATTTCAGTTATCCCTTGCTTTCTATAATTTACTCAATTTATTTTATGGAAATGTGGTTTGGATCCTGTGTAAGTCTATGGTTTAGAGTGATGTCAGAGCACATTATCAGAGAGATTATCCCCATTGTACCAAGTGTAGCATGCCAGTTCATGAGAGCATACCATTATGCAATGCTAGTGGACTTCCACAGTCTATTTCCTGGTGCCATGTGCTTTTGTTTTGAATCGTTTTGTCTCCATCCCTGTTCCATCATTGGTTCTTCTTTTTTGTTCATTCACAGGTGTTTCCACTTCTGTGTTTGGTAGTTTTTGTTTAAATACCTTTGTGTCTGTTTCATTTTTGCAAAGAATCTCATCTAGATGAACTGTGATTACCAAACACTTTCTGTTCAATGTTTCATGTCTCTTCTTTTCTCTTTTTAATTCTTTTTTTTTTTCTGGTTTATTGTTTTTTTTGCTCTTAGTGTTTGGTAATAACTCAAGCTTTGCTTGGTTTATGGTTATGAGTCTGTATGCTGAATTTGGATTTATCTGCATTTTGATTCAACAAAATTTTCTTAACCCAGCACTTGCATCCACCTAAGCTATCGTGTGTATTTGCTTACATGACACCTATTTTACTGTTATTTTGTTTGTACTGATTTGCATTATATAATATAGATTTTGCCCCCTTTTTTTTTTTATTTCATATTTAATTTACTATGAAGTCACTTGTAGCCACTGACATATTAATGATTTTGTAGCATCTAAAAAACCCAGTTAGCACAATCATATTTATAGGACAAACCAGACAAACGTTTTTTTTTTTTTTCCCAAATGGGGGCAACTCCACAGAAATACACATTTGCACTTTGGCAATGTATATAAGTCAGTCTAATTTATTTTCTAAAAAGTAATTCCATACACAAATGTAGATAAAACTGATGTTATCTCAATATTCCAGTGGATGATTAAGTTATATTTTTTGAATTTGCTTAGCAGAACACAAGCACAAAACATTTATTTTAGAATCTTTTATTCTGTTTATAAGAAACTGACCACCGTTTACTTACCAAGAACATTTGAAAAATTCATTTTTTTGTGATTACAGCTTTCCGAAGACGAATCCAGAATCTCATATTGTTTACTGGGTTTCCACTCCACTTTAGATACGTATTGTTTCTCAGGTGCTTATGAAGCCCGAACACCTTCTTTGACTTCTCTTCCTCCACATCTTCTAGAATGATGATGATGATGTTAGCATTGCCTTGCATTACTAGCCAAGACTGCGCCACCTCAAATTCAAAACGACACCAGGAACTCTCAATAAAGTGTTTAGATACGACCACGATAATTTTACGGCTACCCATGATTCCTTCGTCTATAATGTTGGAGGTAATGGCCTTGCCAGCTTCAAAGTCCCGCACATGAAGACATAGCTGAATGGGTGGACACCCATTTTCCAGATTTTCCACCAGTTCATCCATTACCCATGATTCATCTTTGCTGGAGTACATAACAAATGCATCATAAGAAAATTCCTGCTGTCTGGTGACATTATAACCTCTGAGCAGGATATAGGCATATCGTAAATAAAACTGAAATTTGTAGGTCAAAACTGATACAAGAATGAGAAAAATAGCAGCACATATGCATAACACAATAGTCAGCCTTCTGATGTGTACACAGTCTTCAACATCAAAGTCAGTAACTCTAATAGGTAATGAGTCATGTGACAATATTATACACAAAACTTTAGTTGAGTATTGTAGCAGATGTTGATGATTTAAAATCCAGGTAATAAAATCTATCTGGGAGCAGGAACATTCAATTGGATTAAAGGACAGGTCAAGGTCTGAAAGATTTGTTGGTAGGTTTTGCAGAATATGAGGTGGTATACTAAAAATGCTATTTGCTCCTACATGTAATAATGTTAAACTTCTTAGATATGGATGTGTTACAAAGTCCAAAGCCATCAACTTGTTTTGACTGAGAAACAAATGCCTTAGTTTAGATAGACCCTGAAAAGCTCTCCAGTCAATGTTCTCAATACCACAATTTGATATTTGAAGAACTTCCAAAGTTGTGACATTTGTAAATATATAGCTTAATGCATCTTCCTGGAACTGGTTTCCTGATATCTTTAGCACTTTTAAACTTCTTAGATAACTAAAGGTCATGGTCTTCAAAAATGTACTCTGTGAGTATGATATGTCGAGATACTGTAAATGTTTGAGACTTTTAAATAACCTAAATTGTGTACTTAGGAAATTTAATTTTGTGTACTGAATATCCAGAATCTCCATGGATTCAAGTCCAGAGAATGGATTTTTGATCAAATATATTACATGATTAAAGCTTAGGTTAAGGGTATGAATGTTTGGCATTCCTGTAAAATATCTTGAACAACAGTCAGACAATTCCAATTGGCTTGCACTTAGATCCACATGCTGAAGTTTAGGCATGTCACTCAGACCTTTTAAAAATACTACATTGTGACTAATCACCACTAGTTTTTCTAGCAGATGTAGATGTGAAAGTTCCAGTGTCATTGGTAATTGATTTTTATATATGTAAATTTCTTTCAGCTGATGGAATGAGACATGACGTAAAGCTCCAAAATAGCCTTCTTTCAGAGTTATTTTTGTGGCATTGACCATGCAATAGAAGATGTTATATTCAAAGTCTAAATAGTCTTTTTGAAAAAAATATAATTCTTTAAAATTAATGAAACAAAGACCAGAAAGATAATCAGCATTTGATATCTTTCTGGCCTTGTCTACTTTGAAGCTTCCCATAGTAAGTTTATCAACATTAAGACCACTGAGAGCTTTTAATCCATTCCTCATTGTGTCATATAAAACAAAAGCACTCTGTATGTTAAGCTCTTTTAGATGAATATCCTGAAACACTCCTGGTTCAATATGTAGTATTGGATTGCTGGAGAGTATCAGAGTGATATTACCCCTCATCTCTCGAAGAACAACTGTGTGGTTTACTTTTAAACTGGATATGTTGTTTGCATGCAGGTCCAGTACACGGAAGTCTTTAAAGTTGATCATGAATTGTGGCAGAGCGATGGTTTGAATTTTGTTAGTTCCAACTTTTAGTTCCTGAAGATTGGTTAGATTGCTGAACTGGGCATTTAAAGACAGCAGGCCAATGTCCACAAGGTGTAATCTCTGTAATTTGTGTAATGAGTTCAAACTATCAGGTGCTGCATATGAAATTGGATTTCCAGTAAGAACTAAAATAACCACATTCCTCACATTGTGGAAAGCATCATCAGCAATGTACTGGATCTGACATCTGAAAGGCCAAAATGAGCAAATATATTTATTACTTTATTGTTTATTAAAGTAAGGCAAAGCAATAATGTATAACAATGATAATTACAAGTATAGAGCTCTATACCTTGTGAGATCCAGGACCTTCAAATCATACAGTGGAGGAAACAGATTCTTTTGTAAAGAAGGCAGCATATTAAAACTGAAGTCCAGCGTCTGTACAGAGGAAGGAATATTGCGAGGTATGTGGGTGAGGTTCCTTCCTTCACACGAATAGTGTTGATCGTTTATAACCTGGTTGAGTCAACATTATGTAATTTAGGTAAAACTCACTGTATACATTAAACCAATTATCAAACTCTTACAGTGATTAATTTATAACATACCTTTGTGCACTCCTCACCATTTCCATATTGTAAGAGAATGAAGAATATGAAGGGGAATATTCCATCCAAACAAAAGACGGTCATCTTATTATGAAAGTATGACCAATATCCAACAATGACATCAAACCAAGTGTGAAACTTGAACTGGGAGAAACATGAACTATGCACAGAATAGGGAACTAATCCATCCATAAATAAGAGACGTCATTTGTGAAATTACGTCCTTAAAAAAAAATTTCAATTAAATTAATTCTCAATAACTAAATTATTTTTAATAACTGTTTTTTTACTAATCTGGACTGCACTGCTTAATTCAATAAAACTGGGTTCAAGGCATGAGAATTCTCCCCTTCGGGAACTGTTCACACAGAATTGTATTCACATCCAAATTTAGCACCTGCTTGTATTTTGGACAGTGGGCGGAAAGCAGAGAACACAGAATATGGATAGAACACACAAAACTCTCCACAAACTATAACCTGAGCTCAGTATTGAACCCATGACCTGGAAGCTTTAATGTAGCAATCACACCAACATAGAATTTTAGCAGCAAGCAACATTTGTATTTTCCAAGTGTGCATAAGCAATTCTCACTTCCTTTTCTTTTTTTAAAACAGGGTATTCCATATACAAAATGAAAGTTGGACTTGAGATGACCATTGTGTCTAGTTTTCCACACAAAGTCAACATTTTTGTGAAAACAATAAAATACTGTCTCAAACCCAGTATATTTTAATTGTGTTTTACAATTTAATATTGTAAAGGATTTGCAGTAAATTGCATGGTCAATTATAACTTTACTTATATTTTATTAATTTTATATTAATATAGCTAGATAAATATGCTGTCAGCTTATCTATGTACTAAAGTATATAAAAACCAGACATTAAAGCCAGTTTGCTCTTCTCCAAACTGTAGCCACAAAATGGGAAGCACTTACCAATGCCTTTGTATGCTATAGAATAACCATTTCCCCTTTACTGGAACTGAATGACTAAAAGATGTTTTCAGCATGACAAAGACCTGAAATTTTGACAAATTCTTGAAAACATGGATATGTGTGTGTCCCACACAAAGCCAAGACCTCAGCCCCACTGAAGACTAATGGCATGAACTTGAACAATGAGTGTGCCAACATAATTTCTAATCCTCTTGTGGCTAAATGGGTTCAAATTCCCAAAGTCATGCTTCAAAATCTAGGGGAAAGTCTGGCCAGGAGGCTGTTAAAGCAAAGGGGAACCATGTAAATTGGAGGTTCAAACAGGAACATATGGTTGTAATTATCGGGCATTCACATATTTTTGGCCATACACTGTATATCAGCATCTACAACATATAAGCATTTAAATTACTTATCTTTATTAATATAAAAAAGTGCACCCTATACAATAGCTGGGTGTCAAAATTTCGTCAGTTTAGTTCCAAGCATTAAAGAGATTTTAGTTTACGTTTAGCTTTATTGTCACTATCATAGTACAAGTACAGAGAAAATGAAATGTCTCTAATTAACTATAGTTTTAATGATTAAAATTTGTGTTCACATTTCCACTGCTTTAACCATATAGCAAAACCTGCTAACCCTAAACCAGGAAATCAATCTTGTTAAATATAAAGTAGGCTTTTACCCCCTTTTGATTTCTTTTAAATTAATTATTGTTTAATTTATTTTGTTCTGCTTAATAGGTTTAGGCATTGGCAATTTTCTAGGCTAGGCTACATTCAATCTAATGTTATGGTGGCTGGCATTAGAAAAGCCTAATGTGAAGCAAAAAATGTGTTATTTGACTAGTACATACAAAATTCTTAAAATAATTAAAACAAGGTGTTCCCTATAAAAACTCATTAAATATTTTTTTTTTAACTCATAGAAATTCATTAAAAAAAAATGTAGGTATTTAATTACTTATTTACTCTTGTGAAATGGGATTATAATAATGAGTTTATAAGAAGAAGAATCTGTAAATTAATATTTTTGGAAGGAGAAATGGGTACAATGTCTTATATCCTTTAGCATTTTATTAAAATACAAAACATTTTTGCTCCATTTTGCCTCCCAGTGGATAAACAATGACATGCTCTTGAATAATTTTAAATGAACTCATTCATTTTCTCCCGCTTATCCAGGTCGCGGGGGCAGCAGTCTAAGCAGACCCCCGCCTTCGACTGCTGCCCAATCCTTACAGCACCATCCCTTACAGTCCCTCCTGCAGGTGGTGAGCCCACGGGAAGGCGTCACTCCGACGTCACGGACCTTGATATTTCCCGCGTAAGGGACCCCCGGAGCATAGAGGGTTAAGGGCCTTGCTCAAGGGCCCAAGAGTGGCAGCTTGGCGATACCGGGGCTTGAACCCCAGACCTTCCGATCGGCAACCCAGCGCCTTAACCGCTGGAGCCACCACTCCCCCAACTGAACTCCTTGTACTCAATGTGATGATGCATTTGAAATAATTAGGCTGTCTTTTTTCAACAGCATTCTTTACATTTGTTACGATGGAGAGAGAGCGACTTTTAATGAGATAATTGTTTATTTGTTCTTTTAATAGGTTTTTTCGAACTGTCATTATTAATAATAATAAAGCATGCCTTTAAAAACTTTATCCAGCTGCCTCAGAAAAACTTTTGCCAGGATTGTTTACATACAGTACTTCAGGAACTTTTGCAACTGCAGAGTGCAAAATGCAAAATACAATGCATTACTTATGTGTAGTGAAAGAGCTGTAAACATTAATTCAGTACACACATGTCAAAAGCATTTAACAGAACAGATTAGAACGTTTATCTGCTTTGTTCTGGCCCACAGGCAAGTGACCTGCTTACTGTATGCATGAACTAGCATTATTATGAATGGTTCTTTGTGTTTTTCTCTTAATTGTACTCAATCTTAATCTCAATCTAAGGTCTCATAAATCAACTTAAACCACACATCAAATTGTACTTACAAATATGCCTACCTCAACAAAAAAACACTTGTATCGAACACTGTGTTAGAGACACGCCCCACCCCCAACCCCCCAGGAGTAACACCGGCTTACACTGCTAATTCTCACTTTTGTATTTGTCTAACCATGTGTGTTTTAGTTTTTGTTCAAATTTGTCATCCTCATCCTCCCGTGTTTAGTAATCATTATAGTTTCTGTGGTCAGATCGCAAAGTAACTTGTTTTGTTTGCTGCATTTTATGTTCCTCGTTTCTTGCTTTTTCCGTTTTCTGATCTAGTTTCTTTCATGTTTCTCATCCTCAGTTTTGCCCTCTATTTGATGTACAACCAAACAAACCAGATACTGAAAGTAATATTCAGCTTGGTTCTGCTTAGGGACTGTTAGTCTGCTGTTTAATTGGCAGGGGATATTGCACAAGTTTTGTGTCGTTTGCCTGGGAGCGAAGCATGCTAGGTTGGTTCTTGAGGGAGCTGACTACGCAGATTGCAATCGCATGACAATAAACGCTTGCATGAACACTCCGCTCCCAGAGAGCATTCTTTGAGAAGGGTGCTCCCGCTCCTCATGTTCTGGCCCCGCTTTCGCCAATGCAAAGCTGCGTTCAAGGACCTGGGGCTCACATGTGGACCTCGAAAAGTGGTTGAGACGGGTCCATCCCTTTCCCCTCCCTCACCTGCCAGGTCCAGTGAGCAATCGCAAGGTTTGAAAGCATGCCTTTCGATGGTTTCTTCCCTTTGCTTGGAAAATGATAATCTTCCCCTTTCTTCCTCTGAGAAAGGGGGGATGTAGGTCTGCGTGCCCGTGACACTGCCTCTGAGCTGGGGCCTGCCCTTCTTCCCAGACCTGCACACAGAGGTGTCCAGGTCATGGGCTAGGCCTTTAACTGCACTTTACTGGGAGAGTGTGTCTGAGCCCCGAACACTGTCAGGAAGACTATTCCAAAGTTTAGGAGCTAAATGTGAGAATGCTCTACCACCTTTAGTAGGCTTTGCTATTCTAGGAACTACTAGAAGTACGGAGTTTTGAGATCTCAAGGTGCGTGACGGATTGTAGCGTGTTAGAAGACCGGATGAATACATGGAAACTAAACCGTTTAGGGCTTTGTAGGTAAGTAGCAATATTCTGTAGTGGATTCGAAACTTAACAGGTAGTCAGTGTAGGGACGATAAGATTGGGGTTATATGATCATATTTTCTCGACCTTGTGAGAACTCTGGCTGCCGCATTCTGGACAAACTGTAGCTTGTTTATTAATGATACAGGACATCCACCTAGTAATTCATTACAATACTTCAGTCTGGTGGTCATGACCGCATGGACGAGCTTCTCTGCATCAGATATAGACAACATGTTCCTTAGCTTAGCAATATTTCTATGGTGAAAGAAGGCTATTTTTGTAATAAGGTTGATTTGATTTAAAGACAAGTTTCTGTCTAAAATAACTCATAGGTCTTTTACTGTTGAAATAGTAGTTACAGTACATCCTTCTAAATGGTTAAAAACCCCATGGTTTGGGGTAAACTTCACTTACATTTGGTTCATTAGGTGAGTCTTCTATGGATGAGGTTGTGGCTCAGTCATGGAATCACAACAGAAGTAGAAGTCAGTTAAACATAAAAAATATAGCTCTTCATGCCCATTTTATCAGAAATATTATTTATCAGACATAATAAGGTATATACAGGAATTCACTGCTGTTTCAGGACCATAAATTACTATTATTTCCCCTAAAGGATCTTCTACAGAAATAAAAGGTATTCCAGTTAAACATAAATTAACATATGTTGGTGTAGTAATCTGTAAGAATGAAAATTAAAGGAATTAAATGTATTTTTGAAAAATCTAATTGTGGTTAATGAGGGATATATTAATATTTGGGAAAGAGTTATTGTCAAAATTGGAAGGAATATCTAGATCTGTGTTAATTACTTTATTATTAGACATACCTATTTTATGGCTTTAACTGGAAAAAAAGGCAAAGTATTAAAAGAAGGAGGGTAGCTGTAATACTAAGGAGAATGTAAAACCTTTTTAAATGTTACTACACCTAAAACATTCTAAATTAAATGGCTAATAAAAAAAGATTTGAGTGTCTGGATTGATTTTCCAAAAATATATTGAATTTATTTAAAAGTGTAATTTTTATGTTGAAAAAAAAATTTAATTGGTTAGTTTTCACAGGCCCTTCCAGCATGGAATTTATTATACAAGCAATTTCTTACCACACAGTTATTGCATTTTTAATAATAAAGACATACTATTTGAATATAAACCACAATTGGTCCAATTATGTGTTTTCTTTTCATGCTTAATATCCCTCAAACAGATTTTGTGGTAAAGAATTTTTGTATGTTTATTTCTTTAAGATTAGATTCATTAAAGAATTAAGAAATTGCATATAGGTTTATGTTCTATGGCAGTGCCTAAAGAATGTCTAATATCTGTTTATCTCTTCCTGGTGTTTAGTCACTGCTCTTTTTTTTTCATAGACATGTCATAGACTTAGCACACTCTTTAACTCCTGCAAGTTGGACACTGAGGAAGGAGAAATGGATTTATACTGATTGGCCAGGCAGAGGGACAGAGCTGGGAAGGATGTGCTACAAGTTAGAGCAATAAAAGATGGAGATGTAAATGTGTTGACTATAGAGAGTGTGTTGAGAAGATGGAGGGAGTATTTTGAGCAGCTGATGAATAAGAAAAATGAGAAAGAGAGAAGGTTGGATGGTGTGGAGATGGTGAAGCAGGAAGGAGATAGAATAAGTAAGAAGGAATTGAGAGCAGCATTTAAGAGGATGAAGAGTGGAAAGTCGGTTTGACCAGATGACATAAACCAGAAGCATGGAGATGTTTAGGAGAGATGGCAGTGAAGTTTTTAACTAGATTGTTTAATAAGATTCTGGAAGGTGAGAGGATGCCTGAAGAATGCAGAAAGTTGGTGCTGGTACCGATCTTTAAGCATAAGGGAGATGTGCAGACCTGCAGTAACAACAGGGGAATTAAGTTGATCAGTCGCACCATGAAGTTATGGGAAAGAGTAGTGGAAGCCAGGCTGAGAGAAGAGGTGACCATCTGTGAGCAACAGTATGTTTTCATGCCAAGAAAGAGCACCCCAGACGCAATATTTGCTTTGAGAATGTTGATGGAGAAGTATAGAGAAGGTCAGAAGGAGTTGCATTGTGGGTTTGTGGATTTAGAGAAAGCGTATGACAGGGTGACAAGAGAAGAGTTGTGGTATTGTATGAGGAAGTCTGGTGTGTCAGAGAAGTATGTGAGGGTGGTGCAGAACCTGCATGAGGACAGTGTGACAGCAGTGAAGTGTGGGCAGTGGAGTGGTGCGGTTGCAGGGAAAAGAGGTGGTGAAGGTGGAGGATTTCAGGTACCTGGGGTCAACAGTGCAAAGTAATGGAGAGTGTGTTAGAGAAGTGAAGAAAAGAGTGCAGGCAGGGTGGAGTGGGTGGAGAAGAGTGTCAGGAGTGATTTGTGATAGAAGGGTATCTGCAAGTGTGAAAGGGAACGTTTATAGGACAGTGGTGAGACCCGTGATGTTGTATGGTTTGGAGCAGTGGTCCCCAACCCCCGGGCCGTGGACCGGCACCAGTCCGTGGGTCAATTGGTACCAGGCCGTACAGAAAGAATACATAACTTACATTATTTCCGTTTTACTTTTTATCTGATTGTGAACAATGTTTTATTTTGGAAAATTACTGGATTCTCTCCACCACATCTGTCTATGACTCACTCTTGATGCTTGCCTCTGTCACACGTCTTTCCTACATCTGCTACATTATTGGAGGTTCTGCTCCAGCCAGTAACATAATACATTACCGCTAAATTAAAAGCTGCAAGCTAGCAAAATTAACAAAAAACACAATGAATTCATGTTTATTATTATATTTAGAAAATAAAAATTTTTTTGCCGGTCGTATTGTTCTATTTTGTTGTATTTATTCGCTATCCCTTAAAGGCCGGTCCATAAAAAATATATTGTCCAAAATTAATCCGGTCCATGGCGCAAAAGAGGTTGGGGACCACTGGTTTAGAGATTGTATTGGTATTGACTAAAAGACAGAAAGTGGAGAGCTGAAGATGTGAAGATTTTTGTTGGGAGTGACGAGGATGGACAGGATTAGAAACTAGTTTATTAGAGGGACAGCGCATCTAGGACGAGGTGACCGAGACAAGATTGAGATGGTTTGGACATGTGCATGGGGGACATGATGTATATCAGTAGGAGAATGCTGAGAATGAAGCCACCATAAAGGAGGAAAAGAGGAAGACCATGGTGGAGGTTTATGGATGTGGTGAGGGAAGACATGCAGGTGGTTTGAAAGAGGCAGATGTATAGGACAGGGTAGTGTCGAGACGGATGATCCGCTGTGGCGACCCCTAACGGGCGCAGGCGAAAGAAGAAGAAGCAGAAGGAGGAGGAAGAAGAAGAAGAAGGAGAAGAAGAAGAAGAAGAAGAAGAAGAAGAAGAAGAAGAAGAAGAAAAAGGAGACTCTTTAACTCCTGCATGAGAAAGGTTATAGAAAAGAATGACCAGTGATCATCAGCCATTACTCATCTGAAAGCATACAGTATCTTTGTTTTTAGCAAAATCAAATATTATTTAGGCTTATTAATCCCTATGTCTACTTTGTGTTAATGTTTATCATTTATTAATGCATTAATAATTAATCAATTATCATAAAATATTAATTTGAGCTGGAAATATTTTCTAATTTTATATAAAAAATAATAATAATAATATTAATTAATTAATTAATTAATCAATTAATAGGCTTTAAGGGCATCTCTGTCTTTATCATGATGAAGAAGATGCCAAAAGTGTGGAAATTGTAGCAAAATAGTGCAAAACAAAAATTTACTTATATGTTCATTTATCTGTGAAGTAACATATATCACTCTTATTAATAATAATAATAATAATAATAATAATAATAATAATAATAATAATAATAATAATAAAACAAAAATCGTAGTTTGTTACAGAATATGGCAAACAATACATGTAATACTGGAATGTTTATATTGTCAATCAGTTCACTGACAATCACAAATATATAAAACACTACACACATAAACCCTCATCAAATTTGACACATGAGCAAACATCACCATAATACTTCAACACCATTTGTTTTAAATGCATGCATTTAAGTATAACAAACAGAATATTTAATCATTTACACTTAATTTATTTACACATTTATTCTTGTATTTTTTAAATTATTCTAATATATAGGTGTGTACAGTATAAAGACTGTATATAAGTAGAGAGGTAATACCTTTTTATATTATTGCTATTTATATTTTTATTCTTGAATGCTTGTCAGAGTTTAACGTGGCAGTGCCCCATTCCTTCCCAGGGAAACGGGTTGGTGTTGTCTGAAACTACTGTGTTCCTCCGGCTGGTCCAAAAATGCTCAAGGTCAGGCAGAGGTCTCCCAAGTGCGTCAGTGTGTATCATCGCCATGCCATCGTCCAGCGCACAGGCCGCCTTGGAGCTCCGCTCCCTTTTCCCTTCCCTCGATGCTCTCCGACACATCAACCAGGTCAGGTTTTTCCTGAGAGGGCTAAGCATGGTGAGGAGGATGGCAGGAGTCGATGCGCTTGTCAGGTACGTGCACACCTGGCCGAGGACCACCAGCGCGGCCAGGTGCTCGCAGGTCTCACGGGGACGGTGGTGCAGCCACAGCCACACTGTCCACTCGGGAAGCAGCAGAACCGCGTTCGCCGCAGTGACACTCAGGAGCGCCAGGCGGCTCTCAGTCCTGCGCGCCGCACGCGCCCCGTCGCCGGGTTTCATTCGGAAAATGGCACACACGTGGCACGCTGCGGAGAAGATGATCGGGAACGCATAGACAACCAAAACGTAGATTTTACTGTAAACAGGCATGAAGTCAGAGGGGTGTCTCGGTAATTCGGTGACACACACACTAAAGTTCCCCTTCACTTGCAACTTTGAAAAAACGATCTCGACGACTGGAAGCGTCAACCCAAGAACCCATATAGATCCAGAAGCAATGAGAACTCTGTTCAGCTTGAACTGAGATTTACAGTCAAAATCATATCGAGCTCCGCTCATGACTGCCAGTGTGAGACATTTTGTTGCCAAACAGCCGTGTTGGAACCACTCTGCTGTCCGGCATGCGAAATGTCCAAGTGTCCATGTCCGACTGTGATAAGTGACCGCACGGGTCGAGCTGCACACTGCGAGGATCAGCAAGTCTGTTCCGCTGAGATTAACAAGCATTACAACAATCCCAGAGACACATTTCTTAACCATTACACTGCGTATCAGTACGACCAGGATCAAAACATTTCCCACGATTCCTACCACGCAGATCGATATTAAAACGGCAGGTAAGATGATCACTGTGTCTTCACCGGACAGCTGCTGGATCCCTCCATCAAACCCCACCATACACGCCGAGGGATCCATGCGCGCCTCGATACACTGCAACTATTATTCAGCGTCTCTTATTTCTTACTGATGTTTTCTAGATAAAACAAATCTGTAGTCTGAAAGTGTCATATTGGTCTGGAACTCTTCTGAACACTTCCTTGCTGCTGCTGCTGTTGTTGTTTTGTTTGTTTTGTTTGCCTGAATTATTATAAGATGCTCCAGTTACTGTCTCTAAATGCACAGGCTGCAAATGCACAGAAATGCGCACTGTTGCTGCAGGCATTATTAGACAAAGTGGCAAAATGGCTGTCCAATTTATTTCAGCCTACTGCTTCAATCCATTTAAAAAATGGACTGAAGGGTTTGTGATTTCTGTCCACAATTCCCCATCTGTTTTATTTTGACATCACATCAGGCTTATAAGTGTTTCTTTAAAAAAAAAAAAAAAGCTTCCTACTAAAGTGCTTGATTGTCTTTATACACATACAGTCTTGGCCGAGACAAATGGCACCCTTGCAGTTCTCTCAGAAAATTGTTCCAATTGCAAATATTTAGGTCATCACGTGCTTATTGTTTTTGGTTTTGCACTGCGACAACACACAAAAAAAAAAAACATAACCAAGAAGAAAAGTAAAACTTGATAAGATATCACACACAACTCCAAAATGGACTGGACAAAATTTGTGAAAACTGTAAGAAATAATTGCTTTTCAAGCATGTGATGCTTCTGTAATTTGTATTTAGACACACCTGTGGCAAGTAACAGGTGTGGGCAATATAGTAATCACATTTGCAACCAGTTAAAATAAAGTTGACTCAACCTTTGTATTGTGTGTCACACTGAGCATGGAGAAAAGAAGGAAGTTTCATTGTCTGTAGATTTGAGAGAAACAAAATTGTGGAAAAACATGGACAATCTCAAGGCTTCACTGTGCACAATATCATCAAGAGGTTTACAGCCTATGGCACTGTAGCTAATCTCCCTGAACATTTATTAAAAAAAAGAGAAATGACAACAAAGGATTGTTCGTATGATGGATAAAGAACTGTAAATAACTTCCAAACAAATTCAAGCTGATCTGCAGACACAGGGTACAACACTGTCAGCTCGTACCATCCGAATAAAAAGGGACGCTATGGTTGGAGACCCAGGAGGACACCACTGCTGACACAAAGGCATACAAAAGCAAGACTGCTTTTGTCTCATCTGTGGACAGAACACAGCCCCTACAGTCAAACATGGTGGAGGTTCAAAGATGTTTTGGGGTTGCTATGCTGCTTTTGGCACTGGATGCCTTGACTGTGTGAATGTTTTCATGAAATCTGTTGATTAACAACAGGTTTTGGGGCGCAACATAGTGGCGTAGTGTCAGAAAGGTCCACCAGAGGTTATGGGTCTTCCAGCAGGACAATGATCAAAATGCACTCAGAAATGGTAACAAACAAAGTGCTGAAGATTTCTGAAATGGCTAACAGAGTCCAGATCATATTCCCATAGAACATCTGTTAAGGGATCTCAGCAATTGGCAGAAGGCATCCTTCAAATCTGAATGACTTGGAACAGTTTGGAAAAAGAAGAGTGGTCCAAAATTCCAGTAGAGAGATGTAAGAAACTCGTTTATGGTTACAGGAACTGATTGATTTCAGTGATTGAGGGTTTTTTTTCAAAGAGAGTGCTATCAAATATTAAGTTAATGGTGCCAATATTTCTGTCCAGTGCATTTTTTGGGTTCTGTGTGGAATTGTACCAGAATAAACTAAAGAATAAAAATAAACTAAATACAAGCTTTTTAAGCCATGCTTTTGTAGATTTGCTGGCATGTTTGGGACAGACCAGTCTCACGGCATTTCGTGATATAGTCATGAAATGTAATCTATTGATTCGTGTTCATAGACACGAATTTCCCTCTTTTTTCATGTCACTGAGGACGACTTTCAATCTAGTGTACAATAGAAAGTATTTATGGTGCCTCTGCCAAAGTATGCTTTCTGGGTACCACAGATGCGGTATTGTTTTTTCTCATTTGTTATTCATATTTTAACATTTAAGCGCACATTTCAGCAGGAGATTTTATCCTTGTTTTTATTGCTTTATATTCGGTAAGCAACTCGCTATTATAAACCATCATCAGTGGTTCGTTCCAGTCAAAATACATTAAATATATTCTCCTGGTTCATTAAGGACACTGCGTTAATTAGCGACACACACATTTATTACAGTATAACTCTAACCTATACCCCAACCCTAACCATATATTTTCTGCCATATTCTCTGATAAAAGTGGGGTAAAAGATTACCTTTGGCATTTCTGTCAGCATTTTCTATGATCCTTTGCCTCCATTGCTATGGAGACGAAACCAGACCGAGGCAGTCGTGCTGAGTGACACGAAAAAAGATTTGTGTTCCATGAACACGAATTATTAGATTAAAGTTTGTGACTGTATCACGAAATGCCGTGAGACTGTATTGTTTGGGATCATTGTAATTTTGCATGAACCAATTTCTACCAAGCTATAGCTAGCAGAAAGATGGCCTCACATCTGACCCTAAAATACTATACAGAGGAGATCATAGTCAGCTCAATAACTGCAAGTTGCCCAGTTTCTGTGAATGCAAAAAAGTCATCTGCGCTATTTGCAATCTCAGTTATTATTATTATTTCCATACTACCTATAAATCCTGGTTGCTCTACTGCAGATGATGGTGCAGCAGGTTTAGGTAGTTGAACAGGCATGTTATCTTCAAAATCAGGTTTTCACTGGGTATATTTGGAAATTCTATTCACTGACATGAGCTGATAGTTCTGACACATTTCCCTTTAAGGGTGAATGTGTGTTTTTGTGTGTGTGTGTGTGTGTGTGTGTGTGTGTGTGTGTGTGTGTGTGTGTGTGTGTGTGTGTGTGTGTGTGTGTGTGTGTGTGTGTGTGTGTGTGTGCATGCGCTCCTTTTTATGATCTTTGTCATTTGATGTCTTCTGTTTCACTCATCTTGTATTACAGTGACAACTGAGTCAGATTTTTAATTTGTTTGTATACAGTATAAACCCAGTTTCCTTCTATTCCTTTGTTTGCAGCAAGCCAAGTTTATAAGGTTTTGATAAACACCACAAGCTAAGCAGCACCAAACAGCACAATTCAACATAAATGGGTTTTGATTGTTATGGCTTCATAGTTGACTTTTGTTGCGTGTGTTGTTTTTGGTGTTCTCTGTGATTTTTTTCTTTTTTTATTTACTGTCACAATTCATTAAACAGTGATTAGCTAAATCTCTAAACTAAGCTTTCAGAAATGTCTAATCTGGACCTGCTATCTATAACAATTCATAACATGCATAAAATGCATATTTTAATCTGAATATTTTTATATATGCACTATGTACACGTGTATGTGTTTCTCTGCCCCCTTTCTCTCTTTGTAACATGGTGCCTGAGGCTTTGATTCTCTAGTCTCCTAATGCACAGAGTACAATCAAACATCTTAGCTTTTTTTTCCCCCTACACAGAACCCTTGACCATTAGATTAATGGTCTTCTTGGGAAATCCGGGTCACTAATAATAAGAAATTGAATTTACCTTCAGGGTGTAAAGCTCCCTTCATTTCATATAAACTAACATCTTTTAAGAGGTTCACGTGTCATTCAAAATCTTCTCAAAAGTCTTTTAATGCAAAGCACAAAAAGGCATGGTTAACAAAGGTAAAGCAAATTTGATTTGAGTAAAAAAAATTATAAACTCATGCCACAAGCTTATTTTGAATAAAGTAAGACACCCTTGACCTAACTTCTACTTGCACTCATAGTAGAATTTGAGAAAGAAATTCAAAGTTATAGAAGTGTAAAGGGCTACAAGATGGTCCATGTGGTGAGGGCAGCACTTAGTCTGGGGCCCAGCTGGGCTTGTTTAGTTCCCAACTGTCAATAACTTAAGAAATTGTAATAAATAAGAGGGATCTTGGCACTGGCTGGCAGGCGGTATTAATGCTTGATTAAAGGAATAAATTTGTCATTTAAAAATGTATTAATTTAATAAACCATTAAGATTAGGCAAAAGTGTAGCATTTTACAAACTCTATTACATAGCCTGTATGTAAAATGTCACTACATGCATGAAGAAATTAAATCTACAGATGTATGCAAGTAATTAAGGGGGAGATGTTTTTTTTTTTTTTTACCAGGACTGCTTCAATAACACATGGTAGATTCTATAGGAAATTCTAAAAAAGTGATAGAACATAATTCTTCCTAAAGAAATATAGACTAACCTGTAGAGATGGAGAGTGATCTATAACACATCAGTCCAAAAGCTTCCATATGCGTTCTATTTGTTTGAGATGTCTGGTAACTGCATAGGGGATAACATGTGATTTGCTCATGCACTCAAAACTTTAACAGTGAGTATAACTTTTTTACCAGGTCTGTAGACCAGTGTCTGTGCATTTTGTAACATTGAACTCTCCAAGATGTTCCTCTTTTCTGCACTTATTGTATCATTTTTGCCACCTTCACTTCAACAGTTGCTCTTCTATTTTCCCTAAATAACGAGCTTTACAGTCACTGAATACATTTGGCCACAAGTTTATTCACCAGGTCCTTCCCTTAGATAAACGCAGATGTCATTTTAACGATTGCTGCTAGTTGGTGTGACTGAAGCACCTGAAATCTAACCCAATCATTTTCAATTTTTAAAGTTTCTTTAGAACATTTCCCCCTTAATCCGTTACTTAAAATCAAGATTAATTGTCTTGTTCAACGTTTTTTTTATCTACCACAGACCAGGATCGAAGGGAACATGTATTGAAACAAATGCACAACCTGCCCTCTAGTGGTTATGACACTTTTTTTTATCAGACAAGTTAAATAAGTGGATAATTTAAAGCAAAAAAAAATAAGGAGGTGTAATAAATGTTAACTGTAGAAAAATCACAATATGCAGTGAAACAGAGGAAGAAAAAAAATGTGGCTAGTCAAATGAGTACACGTGATTTAAACGACGGGCCTTAGTTTATGAGCAGTGCATAGAATATCCAGCAGATGGCAGCACAGCCTATTGTACAGGCTGATTATATTACTTAACATGTGTCGCGACATAAAGCCGAGTTGCATGTATTTGACGGGCGAACGTAGGTATTATATAAGGATTCTAATAAAAGCATTTTTAGAATCCTGATGTGCAGTTGTGTATTCTATCTTCCATTAACATAGGTCTATACAGTATGTAGACACCACGTAGATTAAATCACAGTAAACATGTACATTTGGCTATTAGGGTTAATTGTTAGGCACAAAAAAAATTTTGTTACAGGAATTAAAAAAAATAAACAAATATTCAGAGACAATAATTATAAAAAAAAAAAGCCTTTCTCAAAACTAAGAAATACAATTTTGTCTTCAGACAGAGGAAAACTTCCGTCAGTCTGCAGGAAGAAAGGGATGTATGGATGCGGATGGCATCTTTATTGAATCTAAATTGTTTTCGCTTATTTTGCTGTTCTGCATATTGGACGCGGTGATCTGCGCAATCTCGGGTGATATATAATGAAATGCGTTTCTATCCCGCAGGGCGCAGAGCGCAGCGCCACTATAGACCTAGAGCACTGAAGGCACCTGAGCGCGTGCGGCGCACCGTCCAGGTAGACCGCCACAGAAAGTAGTATGGGGAAATATTAAGAAACGGTCTGTATGAAGAGTCCAATTTGTGAGAGATGAAAATAAATAGAAGTCAGTGCAGATAACGCACACACAATTTCCTCATCTATTTAACATTCATTGAATTGAATAATCCACCCCTTATTATCGTAAATGGTCTGCATATTTACCCTGAATATGCTAATTTATGTTGGCTGGAAGCGCTTCTTGATTTAATAATTTTTTTCATCAGTGTTCGCCTTCCCACTCTATAGAAGCTTGCATAGGTTACAGGTTTTGTGCACGGCGAGAATATAGGTGATGGACAGGGATGAGGAGGTGTGGCGGCGGATATGCTTTGTCTTATAGCTGCTGATTGTCTTTGAGGATGTTATATCAATTTTTTGCGCTACGCCCGCGGACAAGGCAGTTACATTTCAATCAGTGGATTCACTGAAAAGTCATTACGCTAATCTAAATGCTGAAAGGCACCACGTCGTTACCCTTCACTCAGCGTTTATAATTGCTTGTCACTTTGCATATGGGAGCAGAACGTAGCCCCTGGGCCAAGTCCGTTCTTATCGTTTTCTTTAAAGGAAAAATAATGGGCGACTTATTGTTGATTTGACGATAGAAAATATTAACAAGTTAAATGTCATTTTCCTGAGCTTCACCACAGGCTTCATTCTGATTCCTGAATGCTTTCAGCATTAACCGGAAGTCCTCAAACGTTTGTTTTTTTATGACTTGGTTGTCATTTGTGTGTAAGAATAAACCAATGAGGTTAGCATTAAGAAAGTCTGAAGCGATTTTTTAAGCCATCATAGACTGTTTAGACTGTAGGCTGTTCACTATGTTAAAATATAGACTCCAAAATCAGGCCCTGAAATACCCCTAAGACCTGGACATTACAGTTTCTCTGCTTTGACCTGTCTACTTGAACCTTTCATGGGCTACTGGATGGCTAATAAGATCTGGTGTGCTGAAAGCAAAGAAAACACAAAAATGTACAGCACTCAGGACCCTGGGTTAAGAACCTGTGGCTTATATCATACTTTAGTATGAAGAGGACTGAATCTTAAATGATAGTTTCTCTGAAATAATATAGCTAAAGACCAGAGTCAGGGGGCCTGTGCTATAGTCTGTGTGCACCCACATTATACTCTGTTTACACTCCCTGCAAATCAGTGCTAATTAATGGAGCCACGGAAGCAATGAATAAAAACCTGAGAGTGTCCTTTTCGTAAGGTGTTTTTTTGTCCACCAAATTAGCACATAGCTTTAAAATGGTTGTGAACTTCTAATATAAAATAATAATATCCTAATATCCAATATCAGTGGTTGAGTTGTAGCAATTGTATTCTTGTATTGAGCAACATTAGTAGCGCTGAGATTAGATAAGACATTATTATTAGGTTTTGAGGGATAAGTGAGATGAAATGCAAGACGAAAGCTGTTGCATGTGGCCTGATTATAAAATATCAGAGGGTGTTAGGTGTCATTTGTGCTAGACACTGTTACTCCTGAACTGTCTCCATTACAAGTGTGTGTTTTCCTGTATAGTCTCCGGATTAAGTGCTGTTCGGAAGGAAACAAAGGTATAGAGTTAATAACGAGTTTGCCATGCAAAGAGCGCTCCGGGTCACGACAATGTACATGTTTGAACACAAATCAATTGCCAATCAAAGGCGAAGTGGTGAGAGATTGGTAAGCCCACCGTCTGGATAGATTAAAACCAGCGTCTCCAGTCTGCCTCCAGGCGCATCCTGGATCGCCTTCATAAACCATGCTTTCACAATCCTGCTGATTAATGCGCACACAACCTCGCCTTTGACCTTGGATCTTAGTTTTTGGACGACGATGGGCTTTATACTAAACAAATTTTAATAGCCTACTCCTGCAGATGCTTTTCGATTAGCCCTGATAAACACAAGCGTATTCTTTGTTTCTGGTACACGGTCAATGTCATGGTGTCATGCCTACATCATTAAAGGAGACAAGTACAATGGCATTTGCTCTGAGGTTCTGCTTTTCTGACTTAACACCCTTCAAGTAAAGGTGCCTTTTATGCAATCATTGCCACATTTAATAAGATTAGATTATTATGAGAATCCTCTATGTTTTCAACATGCTATTGTTGTTTTTCTCCGGGTTTATCATTTTCCAATAAGTTGGATTCAGGGTTGGGCAAAGATACATCAAAATATGTTTAAAAAAAATCCAAATACCTTAACTTTAATTGTATCAAAATAAACTACAAAATATAAAAAATATTAACATTTTTAAAATACAAAAAAATACTTTTACAGGAAAAACATTACATTTCTTCGCAGCCCTTCCATCAATGGGCCTCTATTATTCACCATTACACTAATTTAGTTGTGTAAGTAAACAATGTTTAAGAGCAACAGCTTATTTCTGGCATAGTAATGCAATAAATCTGACATATGCAACCAGTTAACAGATCAAATATTCACATACATATTCCCTGTGTTTTCCCAGATGAAGGTTAGTTTTAAAGTAATCAACAGTTTAATGTTTAACAGTTTGCGAATGACTTGTAGCTTAATTTAGTTACTTGGTGTTTGGTAACGAAGGACCTACTTCTTTGCATCAGCAACATCGACAAACAAGTAATTCATAAGAAAACAACTGATGGCACCTGTATTCATAGCAACTAGATTCTAACTATTAATCATTTGATTGTTAATCATAAATATAATAATATATAATGTGTCAGGCAGTTGTTCATGCAGTGGTATGCAAAATCATGATCCTACTGAACAGCTACTACAATTAGGGTACAATATTCGGCACTCAAATATTTATTTATCAATCATTGGACAATTATTTGAAAGCTGGCAGCCTGCACGTTTCTTATCATGACAACCTTCTTCAAAATGAATAAATTTTCCATTCTGATCTCAACAAGTCTGGGCAAAATACTGAGTAGGTACCAATCAGAGGCTGTATATTATGATGTCATCATGTAGACTTCTTACAAAGTATTTTACAGTATTTTAAAACTGCAAAAATACAAAACACTAAAGTATTTTGATACAAAATATAAAGCCATTTTCATCAAACATATAAAATACAAATTACTATTATATTATAGTCAGATATAAAAAAAAAAAAACATGCCAGATACTTGTCAGTGTTCTTTCTACACTGACTTCATAGTTAAGCATAGTGTTCAGACTGTAAAATCTGAAAAGCCTGATTTTATTTAGACATTTATGTTATTAAAACATAAAAATAAAATGCTTGCTATATCATTTTAATATTTATTTTAAAGTACAGTTACATCAATTATTTGTTAGCTATACTGTAGGCTGAACCTAATTTGTATTAACCATCAAGTCATCATCTTAATGAAAAAAGTTATTTAAAAGCTAATTAAATATATGACTAGTACAAACATTGCTTTTTAGAAAACAATCAAAATTGGAAATGGCAATTTAACTTCAAGGCATTCGTTTACTTTATCAATTTCTTTATTTCTCAGTTTAATTATGTTTTCCCTGAAGCTGGAGCTCAGTGATGATTGTTCTAGAATGAATCGTGAGCTCCTAACTTAACCGTTAGTATGGAGAAAAAAGAAAAAAATCTGATTAATAGCAATATTATGCTGAAATTGTTGTTGCCTCAAACATAATTGTATTTATAATCAGTATTTATCTGGACCGCAAAGGCAACTACATTTTTCACAAACAAATATGGAACTCAATGGAAGATACTGATACAGATACAGATACAGATACAGATACAACCACACATGCTATAGATTTAATAGATATAATAGACTTTCACAATTGGCAGCAAAATAGAGCACAGATTAATTTGTGTCTAAATCAAGCATTTCTATTTCAATCACATTTATGGACTGTGGCAGATGCTCTTTTCTAGAGTGACTCACAGAACTGAAAAGACATTAAATATCACTTTATTTAATGTTTATACAAGTGACAAATTACATTGTCAGTTTAATACAACTGGGCAGTTGAGGGCTCATGTCCTTTCTTCAGGGACCAGCAATAGCAACTTGGTAATGCTGGGATTTAAACTCATGACCCGATCAGTAGAATGGTGTTAGCCCAACATATACATTCTAGACATTAAGCCTTAGTTCTTCAGCAGGATTGATTATTTCTGTCTGGCTTCAGCCCCCTTGACCATGACAATAGGCCTTAAGTAGATGGTATGCTAAAGATGTATGTGTACACTTAATGTTAAAGATGTATGTGTACCCTTTGTTTGCGGTATTATCTTTCTTTTTGCGTGTTTGCACGCATGCACACACACAAACACACACACAAGCGTGTTCAGGAAGGACATGTATTAATGCTTATGATGCTAAAAAGGAGACAGATCGACCACCCATGATCATGACCACAGTCCCAGTGATCTTTGCACCCTGACCTCTCACCTCCCCAATAGGTCTGCTTTATCTATATCATAATAGACTCCAAAGTATAGGTTTGTCGTCTCTCTGTTCCATCTAAGCTGTTAATTCAACAGTGCTTGTCTCAGTGGCAGATCGTCCCATTATCATTCTAACATTGAAGCATTATTCAAGGTTAATCCTTTCTACAGGCAAAATGACACATAAACACTGAAAGGGAATGTAAACTGTAGGTTTTATTGTCTGTTATTCATGAAGTAATTCTGTGACTGCAACACTTTACCGTATTGATGAGACATCTGTGTTTAGACCATGAAGGAACAGAGCAGTGGTATAAAAGTGGTAAACTTATCATTAGTGAATGCTATACATTGTCATCCATTACTTTTTTAATTTCTGTCACAAATATAGCTTATATCATTGGGTGAACATAATGAAATTCTTAAACAAGAGTTCTAGTTGTTTTGGTTAGTTCAGCACACACTGAAGACTATATTCACATTCAGCACTATATGTGTCATTAATTATAATAGATTATTAATAAGAAAGACTTATTGTCTGTACCTTTGCCTTTACAGTCACCTTTGAAATGTTTGGAAGTGCATGGCCAACTATTTATTTTTTGGGTTTGATGAATATGAGGTGCCCAATAATTCATGATGTTTAAAAGATCTTGCACATTGCATCTTTTTTTTTGGCAACCCATTTTTAAGTGATATGAAATATTGGAACATTTGACTAACAGGTGTTACTTATTGCCTAGGTGTCCTGTTAGATTGATTGTTTAAATAATTGATAAGTATCAATGTCTACTCTTGGTTTGAACACTGGATTCACTTGTGAAGACTGGACTTTTTGTTAAAAAGGATAAACCAACATGACGAGACTGGCAAGCTTGTCTATGGGAAAAATGAAGACTATTTGAAGCTGAAAAAAGAGAACAAAATTTATCAGAGCCATTGCACAAGCTTTGTTTCAGTCAATATCACAATTTGTAATGTACTAAAAGAGAAAAACCAATGGTGTTCTAACAACCAGAGACTGGTCAGCTGAGTAAAATATTGTGAGGCAAAAACATTGTGAGAGCTGTAGAAAAAAAACAAAAAAAAACAACAGTCGGTCTCATCAACAACAAACAACTAAAGACATCATATATATTGTATGTCTTCAACTATGTGGTACCAGTTTGGGAAATTCAGGTGTCCCAAAATAGTTTTCCACATAGTGTGTTCAGAAAAACATGCATTTTATTTAGGCACTGTATTAAAAGATGGAGGTAACACATAAAAGCCTATATGGGCCACAAAGTAACATCTTGTCAAGCACACCTGCCATGCTAGGAACATCGCTAAAAAGCACAAATAAAGTTATACACTGATTTGAAAAAGGCTAATAAAGATGAATGAAGAATTTTTCATTTTTAGGTTCTTGGTATGTCACTAGTTGAAAACACAAGTGGCAGGTAAGTTATGTTTTGAAAAATTAGTCTACTGGGTCAACAGCTGTTTAGAGATTTAAAAGATTTATTCCCAACATTTGTATAGCTTAGTCATAAATCTTTTTTTTGTGATGTGACAGTCAAAGGTGGGGAATACCTCCTTTTTATGCTATGACTGCAATCACATAAGACATAATTCTTTAGGTTCAGAGGTTTAAATACATCTTTGTTTAATGTTCATGAAGAAATCCTGACTTCTAATATTGCCCTTTACTGTGCCTTTGAGGGCAAGTGCAGATGGGTATGAGGAGGTCATTTGTCAGGTGATTGACATGAGAGGTTGCTGGGCCACCACTTGTTCCCACAAATGGCTTATGAGCACAGTTTAGCGGATAATTAAAGTTTAAATCGAGTTAAACCTTTCAAAGTGAAGTGCACAAACCTAAGCTTGTAAAATGACACCATTGATAATCCCTGAAATAGAGAAAAGCACAGCATATGCTCAGCTGTGTCAAAGAACTGTGTGCTGCTAGAGAGCAGCCTCAGAGGCTCCGGTCGGACACTAGGCATGTCTCTTAACATGTTCTTACTGCAAGTAGCTTAATACTAAACACACAAAAAGCACTGGTCAGTTTGACTCTCACTTCCTAGCACACTGTCTCTTTGTCTTAAAGTACACATTTAACACATTTGATTTGGCACTATCTATGTAACATCATCTCACATCCGCTCTAATATGAAGAACCCTATAAGTTAAACCTGTAAGAGGGAGCTGGTATGTGCCCCATGGGTCCCATAAAATGTCTCTGCATCATTCTTATATTCTTATATTAACTGTAATTATTGTTGTGTTTGTTCTGGAGCCTCAGAGATCTCAAGGACCAGGAATTGACCCTAAATTGAGCACTAATGAAAGGGCACAATGCACACAGACTAACACAAACCAAAACAATCCTCCACATCTAGTAGCAATTTACAGGCCTTATTTGGGAGGTGGAGGTAAATTGAGAAATACAAAAGAAACCCACATAGTTGCCCAGAGAACAAGTACATGAGCACAGGCACAGTGGAGTTTGAAGATGTGAAGCAGCAACTGTGACACAACACAATAACCTCTTAGAGTTTTTAAAAAACATCACCACATATTCCCATCTTTGATGGGATACTTTGGTCCCCACAAAGATATAAAAACACACATTTTCATATTATTGTATTGTTGTGAGGAGATACCACACTCATTGTTCCATTTACAACATAACAAAGCAGCTGTCTATTTTTCCCTTAAAGATGAGAAATGTAAAAGAAATGTAAAAAGAAATATTTATAAATGAACAAATGCAAAAGCTCACTAAAATTCTGAAACATGAATTTAGTGACATTCTTTTTAGACTTGACTGATTACTTATTTCAACATTGCAACATTGTCCCAAAGCAGCTTTAAAGAATTTACGAGTTAAGGTGAATGGTGTGTATTTATCCGTGATGAGCAGCCATGGTGACTGGGGCAAGGAAAAACTACCTTAGATGAAATGAGGAAGAAACCTTGAGAGGAACCAGATTTAAAAGGGGAATCCATCTTCATTTGGGTGACATCAAGAGTGTGATTATATTTTTTAAACATTACAGAACACTGAAGAGTGAACATCAAATTCAGAATTTCCCTCTAAAAATAATAAACTTGTTATTTTAAACAAAATAATAAAAATGATTATATATATATATATATATATATATATATATATATATATATATATATATATATATATATATATATATATATATATGCAAATGATTGCATTCTGTTTATATTTACATTATACATTTTGTCCAACTTTTTAGGAATTGGGGTTGTACAGTACAATTCTATTTCTACTTCAAATAATTCAACTTAAATTTTTATATAGAAATAAAGTTTAACAAAGAATTTACTGAATTAAAAAACCCCCACTAATATACAGATAGCCACACAGTTTACACTTAATTAGGTCAAATCCCAATTAGCTGTGCATGTCAGCTAAAAAGACTAAGGGAGATTCTGATATCTAAGGTCCACACTGGGCAAGCTGCATATGTGCATCAGTCACAAAAAAGTGAGGGTAACAGGCTTCAACAACATATGCTAAAAGTTCACAATCTGCTTTGAGTTAAAAACTGTTTAAAAAAAAAAAAAACAAAAAAAAAAAAACGCTGAAGCTCTACAACAGGGAGAGTGTGGATTTAAGCTTTATTGACCTAAAGCTGTAACTCAGTATCGGTAAAATGGTACTTTACTGAACTCCATAAAGCTAAGCATAATTTCAAATAGAATTAAAAATGCACCTGTGATTTCAATGGAAATTATGTGAATTAAGTTTGAAAAAAGACTGACCCCTGAAACATTACCCAAGCAGTTTTTATTTACCAAATCATTTGGATCTGTCCATGTGAGTTTACTTGATGCAGTGAAAAATAGACTTCACTTTATACATTTGCAAAATGTATAGTAATAATATGGGTCGTTTTTATTTATTTTGAAAGCATTTAAATGTTTTTGTACAACAATGAACAATTAATTTGGCCCAGAATGGAGCCAGTTTTCAGACATACTTTAAGTAGTCATCTTGTATGAATTATATATATATATATATATATATATATATATATATATATATATATATATATATATATATATATATATATATATATATACATAACACACACACACACACACACATACAATGATAAGCAATTAAATTAAAACCACTAACTTCAAAGTGAATAATGTTGATTATCTTGTGGCACCGGTCAGGGGATTTAAAGAATTTGGCAGCGAGTGAATAGTCCGCAAATTTGATGTGTAAAAAATAGGAAAAATTAACAAATGTAAAGGAAATTTTGATAAAAGTCAAGTTATGATAGATAGACGCAAACAAAGCAGATCTTGTGGAGTGATATGCAGTGGACAGTACCTACAAAAAGTGATCCAAGGAAGGACAACTTGAAAACTAGTGACAGAGTCATTGATGCAACAGCTAGCCAGTCTGGTTTGACCCTATAGAGCAGCTACTGTGGCACAAACTTTTAAAATTGTTAATGCTGTCGCTGATTAAAAACAAAGTGATAGAATACACAGTGTATCACAGCTTCATGCTTTGCAACTGCAAACTGGGCAGATTGCCCATGATGACTTCTGTCCACCACAAAACGCGTGGGCCCTTGAGCATAAGAACTGGATCATGAAACAATGGAGGAATGTACCCTGTTCTGATTAATCATATTTTCTTTAAAATGTAAATGGCTGGGTGCATGTTTATTGCTTACCTAGGGGAAAGATGGAACCAGGATAAACTATGGGAAAAAAGCAAGTAGTGTGATGCTCTGGGGAATAATCTGCAAAAACCTTGGGTCCTAGCATTTAGGTGGATTTTGCTTTAACATGTGCCACCTACTTAAACTGCAGCCCAAATACACCTCTTCATCTCGACAGTATTCTCTAATAGCAGTGGTTTCTTTCAGCAGGATAAGGCACCCTGACTCAATGTAAAAATTGTTCAGAAAATGCTGTGGGAAACATGACAAAAGAGATCAAGGTGTTGATTCAGCCATTCCCTAGTCAATCTGAGTATGTGTGGGATATGCTGGACAAACATCTCTGATTCATTGAGGCTCTACGTCAGAACTTAAGCAATATGGTGTCATTTAGCGCCAGATGTAGCACAGTTCTTGTAAGAATAGAGCTGTTTTGATGGCACAAGGGGGGCCTACACAATATGAGGCAGGGTTTTTCAATATTATGGCTGTTATTACATTAATGAACCTTTAATCTTATTTCAAACAAAGGTCCAGTATTATTATATTGTTTGTTCTTATTATGTTGTCAACCTTTGTACATGTGCATGCTTGAATGGCAGCAAACATATCAGTGACAGCCGCTTGAGGGCTGTGAATAAGAGTTGATTAGGTCAATGAGTGTGTGCATGTGTGTTTGTGTAAGAGTGTGGAATTTCATTATGTAGTGCAGCGCTGTGGTTTTGATCCCTGATTAGAGATCTAATTACCTAGTTTAGACTGTAAGTAGTCTATTTGCACTTTGGTGCTGGAACTGAACCATGTTTGGATTAGTGTGTGCATATGTATAAATGAATGTGTGTTTGTAAATCCTCTCTGTCAGGTGGAGAAATGTGTGGTCTGGTTCTCAAGTGACAAGGTTAATTTAAACTCTAATAATAGGCTTTCGGATGTTAGCTTGCATTTTGTATCTCTGTGTGCTTGGACCACAATGTGCAACGACTTTGTCACCCGTGTGAAAATTGTGACACCAAAACGTGTATGAGAAAGAGAATATACGGTTCATGATCTAACTGGCATTTATTATGCAACAGCTGTGGATGATATGGATCTCAGATAATGAGTGAATGAAGGGAGGACATATCATCTCTAAGAATAGCTTCTGTTAATTGGGAGTAAATCAAGGACACTCACTGGGGATTCAGACCTTTCTATTAAATTAAGGCCATTACAGAGATGAGTAGAATTACTGAGATTAGCATGATGGATGCCTTTATATACATTTTTTTCTCAACTGTTAAATTAATTCTTTTTTTTTTTTGGCAATACTTCTGCTTATAATTAAGAGTTTTGTATATAGAGGTTAATAAATATGTGTCAGTAGTTGCATTATATTTTTCTAATCCCCCCCCCCCCACCAAATATTCAGTACAATAGTAAATAAAATAAACGTTTCCACAAAAGGCAACAATTTCTCTAAAATTAACAAATAAATAAATATGGAATTAAAAGGCAGCAATTATTAGCAAATAATTTTTTTTCTAATCATAATTCTGTGAGGGTTTCTTCAGATACTGCTAATGCAAACGTATTTTACTGTACATCATTTTTAGAAATAAAACAAATGCTGATGACTACATTTAAAAGTTTTTGTACTAGAAAAAAAAGTACAAATAAATAAATAAATAAATAAATAAATAAATAAATCAAAAGCAGTATAGAAAATCTTATTTTTTACCTCAATATTTGGTTTAAAAATTTTGTTCTAATTTTGGTAAAAATATGGGGCGAAATTTAATGTTTAAATGGAATGGGAAAAAATACTTTCCAAAAAGAAATGTAACAGTCTAAGTCACATACAAATATTCAATGTCTTTCCCCAAGCCATTGGCGCTGGACGCTTAACACAAGTTTACATACAGGTCCATCCAGGAGGAAAAAGAACCACGTGTATTTTATCCACAAATTATAACCCTTTAATATCTCTATAAAAAAATTATGTGCATACAGTGAGTTCATGTATTCTCTATTGATTTCAAAAGTTATATGATCTTCCAACGTGCTGTTTTCATGAACCGTAAACTCTGCACCTAGCCACGCCCGGGATCTTTGATGATGATGATGATGATGATGAGCACCTAATTACCCTCAGATGATGATATAGGCGCTGTGGGCTTCAGCTTTCTCTGAAACATTCTGGTTCTTTGTGCAGTCAGGGCCTGTCTCTGGCTTTTTCCACAGGTAAGCTAGTGGTGTATTTCATTCAATGAATCTTTGAAAAGTCGGCCCAGTTTTCACTAAACTACAAAGTGTCTCTTTACTGCCATCTGGAACAGCATGTCGTTATTAGGCATAATAAGGGAATTCCTTTACAGGACCTCAACCGGTGTAGCCATTTTGAATGATTAAGCGCTGAAAAGGAGAGACGTGGTGGGGGGGTGTTAGACTACGCAGGCAACAGCGCATCCAACGGTAATTATAAATTAAATCTAAAATATTGCATCCCTTCGCAGGATATGACCGGATTAGCACGAATTAAAGATTACTAACCAAACCGGGTTCATACTAAAAGCTAGAAATAATGGCATACTACTCTAACATACTGTGTAGTAAGGTAGTGCTGCTGAAAACCGATCAGCGCAGAGCTTTCCGGTACTTCCTCGTTTAGCGGGAGGATAAAGCAGTGACGTCGGCGGACTGATTCGGTGGCAACAGCGCCGCAAAGGCGAGAACCCTCGGCCGTGCTGGAGCGTGATACATCGCGGAACACGCGCGCACACAAAACGCTGGGGGGGGAAAACGTGATTCATAGATTTTATTCGAGGTAGACGGTCTCATACCGTGTAGCAGGCGTGTACCCGCTGACGGAAATCATGCAGCGGCGGGGAATAAGCTGCTGAGAGCTTTGGATGACGGTCTCTCTGCAGCAGCGCAGTACTCGGGCTTCACACGACGGTGCTTAGACTGTGGGTTTTTTCTTTTTCTTTTTTTCAACGTCACCGTCCTTCTCGCGGTCTATGTCCCGGTGCCGCGAGCACGCGCGCCCATGGCCTCGGTAAACAGGGACGAGGAGCAGCGATGGGTGCCGACGCACGTGCAGGTGCTGGTGATCCGCGCCCGCGGGCTCCGCGCCAAGGGCAAGCACGGCACCAGCGACGCTTACGCCGTGGTGCAACTCGGCAAGGAGAAGTACTCGACGTGCGTGATGGAGAAAACCACGGAGCCCGAGTGGGGCGAGGAGTGCTCGTTCGAGCTGCAGCCTGGCGTCCTGGAGGAAGGGGGCCGAGACGCGCTCCCGGCGGGCACCTGCGACCTCACCTTCACGGTCATGCACCGCGCGCTCATCGGCCTGGACGTGTTCCTCGGCCAGAGCGTGATCGCGGTGGACAAGGTGTTCCGTGAGCGCGCATGCATGAGAAACGAGTAGGTTTATCTGCCTTCAGATTGGCTGCTGGGTTATTTGATTTGTTTACTTAAGTAGCATCAGTAGTTTTGTCTTCCTGCACACGTACACAAATGCCTGTAAGTTTGTCTTATGGACATTATAGCCGGTGTCTGGTTTTCAGTTCATGTGAAAAGAGCGGTCTAGCTCACACACACACACACACACACACACACACACACACACACACACACACACACACACACACACACACACACACACACACACACACACACACACACACACACACACACACACACACACACACACACACACAGAGAGAGAGAGAGAGTGCTGCAATCCACTCCGCAGTCACGCCCTCCTTCATACAGTTCGCAGAGGGAGGATTGTGAAGGAGGCCTAATGATAGTTACTGATACCACCTGAGTGGCATTGTGCTGTGATCAATGTAGTGTATTTTATTCCAAACGTGTTTTACAGAGAATTTATCAGCCTCAAGGTCACCGTATACATAAACCTCTTACAGACTCCGAGACTAGACTTTTGTTTCCTGTTTCAAATGTGAAAATGAACATCCTGTTCTCACAGAACTCATGTTTGCCTCTTCCTATAAATGTAAGCTAACTTTAAGCCTACAAAGGCAGTCCTCATCGGTAATGTAGTTTAGTCTGTAATGGGAAAACTAAATGATAAGTAAAATTCACAAATACTAAGCCTGGATGGCATTGAGTCTTCTACATGTGACCAGTGGTCATGTGGTGTCTTATGTGGTGACTTTTCTCAAAGGTTCTCTGTGCATATACAGAGAACCAATACTGCTTAGAACATATACACCACTGGAATGATCCTCTTTGTGTATTTTTGTTGAATATCTGGTTTTGGGTCCAAACACCAATTATCTATTATATTGCTTGTTATTCTTCAGTACATTGCACAGTTAACCTCTGTCATAGGTACAGGTAGATGAAAAATCTTCGTGGTATATAGTAACTTGGCAGAAGACTTTTGTTGTACTCCACGTATACCATTCCTGTTCTAACTAATGAAGGTGTAACTGTGTACGAGCATTTACTGAAGATTAGAGCTGGGTGTGTTGAATGTTCAGGAATGAGGCTGGGCACAGTTGAACTAAATATTATAAAATGCTACCGTGCAAGGTGTTGTTTTTCCAAGCTAGTCATGCAGTAAAATTCCATTGAGTAACTAGCTTCATAATTATAAATATTCAATATAAATGTACCACATGAAAAGATCAGTTTTAAATCAGTGTTTGACCATTTACAGTTGCAGTATTTGTCAAAATTTGTGGTCTTGTAAACCTTTTAATTATTACATTTCTAGCAATATTTAGAAGTGTAAAATGGTTAACTTTAAATTAAGTTGCTGTGATACGAACTGTAACCTCGAATATCATTTGAAATAATGGTCATATTGAACCACATTCGAAAGATAATGCTTCTGTGTGATCATACAGGCTGTCCAGTTACATATAGCAAACTAATGTAGGTAATATTTAATGCTGTTATCTGATATTAGTTACATATAAGTTTCTTGCAGCACTGTACCTAAACATTGACATGTCTTTAGAATATGGCAAGATAAGACTAGTGGTGATGTAAGGCTTTTCTTTTTAAGACTCTGAATATATACAAACCCCTTAAGGGTAAACTTTTTTTCCCCCCTCTTCTGGCTTACCACTTTGAGCAAACTTTGCTATACTCTGCAGCCTTTACAATGTGGAAATTTTACCTGTTTGTCAACTGGCTACAGCAGCTATCTAAGCACAACGTGGAGCAGCCTTAACTGTAGATCACTGACTTATACACTATATAAGTAGCACGTGAACTCGCATTTATGCAGTCAGCTAGTCATGTGGCATTGGCACAGTGCATAAACTCATACAGATACAGGGTAAGAGCTTTAGTTAATATGATCTGTGACTTAGAGACTGTGCCATGGTTGTTGATGCAGATCAGTACTGTTGATCTCCTTGTATTTACACATAGCGGTCTGCACAGAATGATGCAGGGGGAAAAAAACACATTTTCTAAACATAGGATAAGAATCCCTCCCACAGACCGAAACACCTGGTCTGACTTGTCTAAGCTGCAGCATGTCTATTGTAAATAAGCACTCTTTACAGCTGTGGTGAACAGTAAAGTGTTTTGCAGAACACATCAGCACATCCAACTTTCAGGTGGCTGAGCTACAGCAGCAGAAGACCACATCAAATCCCAAAGCTTTAAATCAAGAATCTGGACAATTTATTTTTAAATTGGCCAGTTAAATATTTTTTTTCTAATTTTCCTATTACTGCCTCAAAAAAGAATTTTCTTGCTTGACTAGAATCTAGTGTGGTGGTCCAGGTTTAGATTTTTATCCATGTTTCCCAGCAGGGTTATTTAAGAGATTGAGTTGCTATATTCTTCTTGGCTGCATGAACCAATCTTCATTTTCCTTCTGATCTCTCATATCAACCCCACAGAACTGTCACTTGGTGTTTTTTTTGGTTGTTTCACCATTTTGTGTAAATTTGAGACTGTTGTATGTGAAAATCCCAGGAGATCAGCAGTATCTTTAAAAAAAAAAAAAAAAAAAAACTCAAACTAGCCCATCTGGCACCAATAAATATGACATGGTTAAAGTCACAGAGATAAAAATTTCCCCATTTTGATAATTAGAGATAAATAATAAGATTATCTTAAGCTCTTGATTGCTGTAACTGTATACATATACAGGTGCTAATAAAGTGTATGATTTATTTAATATTTATTTATGTATGATTTATTTAATATGTGGCTTAATTGTCATTGTGGCCTTTATAACACCATAAACTTAACCAGAAATGTGACTTTTGGTTTGTTAGGAATATACTTTTGGCTCACTCTAGGTAGCATGGAGAAATAGTATGGAGCAGTAAAATTAGACATAATGGGCTGAATTTGTTATGTTGGATATGAACTGATTTATTTGTCATTTATTCATTAATTTATTTTACACAACAAATCTATAAAAAAAAATCCTATATAGAATGCTTCTTACTCTTACCACTAAATGTGTGGAAATTAACTCAAGACTGAAAAGTTGTACAGTAGAAAGTACATGTCAAAACATTTACTTATTTATGCTGTTAAACAATGCATATTTATAATGCCATAGATGTGATTTTAAAGGTTTGCTTTACACTTGGAATTTCAGCTCTGTAAACGTTTGGTTTAAGGAATTACATGGGTCTCACCAAATCCAAATCCAGCTGTGTCATGCATGCCCCTAGTAATTTACAGGTCACTAATATTCAGAAAGATATACATGCGAATGCAGCAGCGGTTCTTAAACTTTGGATAATTATTTGGTTTGGCTTATGCAAATTATTACATGCAGCTTTGCTAACGCCTCGATAACAGATCCCTAGTAATTATTACTTAGTGTGTGAATGCATATGTAGGTGGAAATAAGTGTGTTTTCTGAGACAACTTTTAATTCTCACCACTTCCTTTGCATGTCTATGAAATAGGAAATCAAATTAGTTGGTCAATAAGACAGGGCCCCGAGAAAAATAATTTATATAACACATTCTGTGAAGTGTGTGTTGTTTTTTTTTACAGAATGTTTACTGTGACTCTGTGCGTCACTCTTGTTAATACAGTTATGCTTTCAAATACAAGATGCATCTAGATACTGTTTTTTGCTGTGTCATTGTTTTAACATGCCATGTTATTTCTTATAGCTTCTCAGACATTGACGGTGTTGTTAATTGTCCAAGTACTTGCAAAAAGGAATAGCATGGTGTCTTGCACATTGGCACAGCAATTTGTGCAAAGCAGTGTCCACACTCTTCTTTTTTTTTTTTTTTTATTATGGCATTTATTTTAACAATCAACACACAGGGCTTAAAGGCATTATATAACCAGTTTCTTGGCTTTTGAGGCATAGTTTCATATTTGTCACATAAATGTTTGTAATGTCTAACACAATTGGGTTGAGTCTGTTTGTGGATGTTCAAAAAGGAAATGAAGTGAGCATCTCAACAAAATTTGGCAGACTGAAGATTTGCTACCTAGGACAATAAAAACCTTAATCCTATTGCTATTAGGTCAGACTCTAAGATCACCTTTTTCTTTGTGTGTGTGTGTGTGTGTGAGAAACATTTGAGTATGGATATAGATGGTGCTGAAGTTAGTGACGTTTGGTTTCATTGCATACAATAAGAGAAATATAAGCATCATTATATTATTGTGGCTAAAGGTGCAGGATGAGAATGATTATGTCCACTCTTCAGATGTAGCCAGGTTTAGGATCTACACTTATAATAAATGTTTGTGTCTGTGAAAACATAAAGAAAGAGAGTGGGTATAAAAGGAAGTAAAGCCTTGCTAGACATTATCTTTTATGAATTGGTTTAAAATTTTTGACTCGTGTCGTGTTCCCTGTTTACTTTAGTGTGTGTGTCATAAACTAAACCTATATATATATATATATATATATATATATATATATATATATATATATATATATATATATATATATATATATATATATATATATATATACTAAACCTATATATGCTAAACCCAGCTCTGTGAGGGTGGGGGGTGGATGTGAGCGACAGTGACCATAATGGGTTATGTGTTCATTGGTGCAGACATGCAGCTGTGAGCAGAAAGAAAATATTGCAGCATTTTCCTGCAGCATGGTGATCCAAATCTCTGGGCTCATTACACAATGAAAGTAATGTTATGTCTGTGCATGCATGTATGAGATCAATACTGCTGATGAGCAAGTTTCTGATGCAGGGCATGTCAGCAGCGTTTTTTTTTGTTTTGTTTTGTGGGTTTGTGTACATAGCTAGACACACAATGAGTCATTATAACACAAGTTGCCCCAAGTAAGATAAGAGGAATGAGGCAATTTTACACAGGTGCATATACAGTAGTGTAAAAAGTTTGACCACGTCCTGATTTCTTATTTTTTTGCATGTTTGTCACACTTGTTTCAGATCAAACTAATTAAAATATTAGCAAAAGATAACAAGTGAACACAACATGCAGTTTTTAATTGAAGGTTTTCATAATTACATGGTCCTGTGTGAAAGTGTTTGCCCCCTAAACATAATAACTGGTTTGGCCAACCTTTAGTAGCAATAACTGCAATCAAGCGTTTGCAATAACTTGCAATGAGTATGTTACAGCACTGTGGAGGAATTTTGGTCCACTCATCTAAGCAGAATTGTTGTTATTCAGCCACATTGGAAGGTTTTTGAGCATGAACCACATGCCACAGCATCTCAATAGGATTCAGGTCAGGACTTTGACTAGGCCACTCAAGTCTTCATGTTGTTTTTCTTCAGCCATTCAGAGGTGGACTTGCTGGTGTGTTTTGGCTCATTGTCCTGCTGCAAAACCCAAGTTCGCTTCAGCTTGAGGTCACGAACAGATGGCTGGACATCCTCCTTCAGGACTTTTTGGTAAACAGCTGAATTCATGGTTCCATTTATCACAGCCAGTTTTCCAGGTCCTGAAGCAGCAAAACAGCCCCAGACCATCACACTACCACCACCATATTTTACTGTTGGTATGATGTTCTTTTTCTGAAATAGTGTTACTTTTATGGTAGACATAATGGGAGACACACCTTCCAAAAAGTTTCTTTTGTTTCTTCAGTTCCAAGTATTTTTCCTAAAGGTCTTGGGCATCATAAAAAAAATTTCTGGCAAAACCTAGATGAGCCTTTGTTCTTCTCGCTAAGCTACGGTTTTCATTCTGGAACTCTGCCATGCAGACCGTTTTTGCCCGGTCTCTTTTAAAATTTTTTTATTTTTTTTATGGTGGAGTCATGAACACTGACCTTAACTGCGGCCTGAAGCCTGCAGTTCTTTGGATGTTGTGGGGTCTTTTGTGACCTCTTAGACGAGTCGTCGCTGGGCTATTAGGGTAATTTTGGTCGGTCGGCCACTCCTGGGAAGGTTCTCCACTGTTCCATGTTTTTGATATTTGTGAATAATGGCTCTCACTGTGGTTTGCTTGAGTCCCAACACTTTATAAATGGATTTATATCCTTGTCCAGACTGATCGATCTCAATTACTTTCTTTCTCATTTGTGTCTACATTTCTTTGGATCTCTGCATGATGTCTTTTGAGGATCTTTTGGTCTACTTCACTTTTGTCAGGCAGGTCCTATTTAAGAGATTTCTTGATTGCAAACAGGTGTGGCAGTAATCAGGCCTGGGTGTGGATAGAGAAATTCGGGTGTGATAAACCAGTTTTAACAAAGATGCAAACACTTTTTCACACAGGGCCATGTAGTTTTAGATTTTGTTTTCCCTCAATAATATAAACCTTCATTTTAAAAACTGCATGTTGTGTTTACTTATCTTTTACTAATTTCAATTAGTTTGATCTGAAACAAAGTGTGACAAACATGCAAAGAAATCAAGAAATCAAACACTTTTTTCACACCACTGTACACTATGCCCTTTTGCCCACAGATATGTGCAAAGCAAAATTTCCTTTTAATTGGCAGGGTAAAGAAGGCATGCATAACAAAGCCACTTAAGTTATAGCGATCAATGTATAAAGGAATTGTAGCTTATTGTCTGTTTATAAAGTAATTTCTTTCTACTTCCATGTGTACATGTTTAATGGTTAACTGCAAAAATTAATGATGAATAAAATCTTGTGAATGCTACTAATTTGTCATAAAAACATTGTGTATGACATTACATTACTTTATTTATAACCTAATATTGACTTTAGTAAATAATTTTGGGTTTTTTTTAATGTTAGATCATGTTAGATTTGGTATAAAAAAATGCATTTGCAAACTGTTGTATGAGGTAACTTAACTATCCACTAACATAGATCACTGTAAGGAAGTTTTATTTATTTATTTTCTGTGGCTGCATAGGGCCGTATTTATTTAGACAAATTATTTAAAACAAGTTGGTTCCTATAAAGAAGTGGCTATCATTTTGGTTGAAACACGGATGAAATCTTTTAAATGGCATGTAAGGACCATTAAAATGCTGGTTGTTAATTGTTCTGAGCTTTATTAATCTACTTGCCTTTTGTCCAGATCTAAAGATTTCTGAGCATTACTATTGTAAAACATTGTGACCCAGGTGCAAATGAAAACTAATCACTCAACTTTCAGCTCAGCTAGGCCAGGTTTTTTTTTATTTTATTATTATTTTTTTTAATATATATTTTCTACTATAGTCCTCTTATGTCTCACTTGAATAATTGTGGCTTCAGGGTCTGTTATTATAAAATATTTGTGACTCTGGCCCAGGGCCCTGCATTAGTTTAGCTCTGATAAGAGTAGTTATTAACAAGTGTTACATTTTATAAGAAGAAAGTGATCTAGCTTTTCCACTAATGAGGTCTGAAATTCCCATGGTATTGTGTGTATGTATGTATGTATGTATAAAATAATATAAATTTTGATGATTTAAGGGGAAATGCTGAACTCGATAAAAAGAGAATTTGTTCTATAGCAAGTCAGTAAAAGTTAAAATATTTAAGTATGTAATGCTTCCAAACTGAATCATCACCTTTGGTAATGTAATTTACAATCTAGCTCTTTTAATGTGCATAATCAGTTTCTTCTATTGTGTATTGAGCAAATGGGGTATTTTGTAATACTATTACACTTTATAGAGATGAATTAAAATATTTTAGCCATTTACTGCCTAGTACTATTACCTGTTTGAGAACAGTATACAAACATATATGGTAGTTCAAGTAAGAAAAAGGGAAATTGTGCACACACATACATACATACATACATACATACATACGTGTGTGTGTTACACACAAATACACACACACACACCCACCAATAACAGGCTGTTCATTTCGCATGTAGGCCTTCAGTGATGTCCTATCTAAATCAGTCCACCTCTTAATACCATCATTAAGACTCCATGGCTATACCATCAATATTTGCAGAAATGCAGTATAACGAAGAACTGCATCACAGACCTGTATCTTATGCAGTAAGAGTAAGTGGCATTACTAAAGCAAGAAGCCCAATTAACACAATTCAACAACTTTCACTGCAGCCACAGGTGCACTGCTATCTACACTCGCTGTTTATTTCTGCTGACCGTATGTCAATATTTGATGTGACTGCTTAAATCTGATTGAATAGAAACTTCAGCATAAAATTGCAGCAGCAGCACACCCAAGAGAAATGGTATGAAATGAGAATCGACAATTAGTAATAACTAAATACATATTCATGAACAAAACAATACAAAATATAAATCAGTGAAACGCCATCAGAGAGAGGCCTTGCTGGCCATGACAGCTTGCCACATATATGCCTGCGTGTGTATAAGTTCAATCGATTAAGCTATCTCTCTTTCCCCCAGGTGGTACAAGCTTAATTCTAAAACTGGCAAAAAGGAGAAAGAAAGAGGGGAGCTTCAGCTAACTGTGCAGTTCACTCGCCATAATCTGACAGCCAGCATGTATGACCTCTCTTTGAAGGACAAACCTCGGTCAGCCTTCATCAGGCTGCGTGAGCGCATGCGTGCCCGGAAGCATGGTGGGGATGAAGAGTCTTCCTCGGCCGTCGTGCCTGGGGGTTACGGGACGTTAACGCGCACGCGAAGCCGTCTGCCAAGTGATGGTGGTGGTGAAGAAGATTATGAGGATGATGAAGGAGGGGAGTTGAGAAGGAGTAAAATGAGGAGTTATTTTCTCCATGGACGGTTACGCAAGTCTTCTGACACGCGCTCTAGCACGTCTTTAGGTTCGGAAAGCAGTGAGTCGTCTTCCAGGGGGGGCAGCCTAAGTCCAACTGCTGGCATCAGTGTAGTGGTCTCTGACCTCTCCAATTCGCCAAGTAACAGCAGCAACCTGACTGCAGACAACAGCCCAGGTACATGTAACCTGTTCTCTATTCAATGTTTAAACCTAATTATTATTCTTTTCCAAAGCTAAATCAGACCCTAAATATAATTAACAAAAAATTATGTAGTAAAAATAAATAGTTTTTAAAAACAAATAATAATCGAGAATGTTTCTGATCAGCCAAAGCAACCTTTTACTTTTATTTTTGTCTTCTTGTTCCTTGTAGATATTTAGTAATACATATAGACAGACAAGAACACGTTAACGTTCTGTGGTCTTTAATTCACTTCCCTTTTTTCTTTTTCTCTCAGAGCACACAGTAGCTCCCTCACCACTAGTCTCACCTGTCAAAAGTGTGTTTGATGAGGTGTGTGACCTTAGCATTTTAGTGCCTCATTCCTTGACCACTGACATTGATGCCCCCATTCTCCTGCCCTCTGTATGTGTTAATGGAAATCCAGTGGAAACCTCTCCTCTTACTCACCAACCCCCCTCACTGGTACTACAACAGCCAAGGCTACAGATAGAGACCCAACAAGAATCACAGCAAACTCCTCAGTCAAGCCCACCAGAGAAAAGCAAATCTACTCAGGCCCAAACAGCCCAACCCTCAGAAATCAAACCTCAATCCAGTTTAGAGTTTCAGATTCAGCAGCCTAAAGTGGAATCTAAATCTAAGCCTGACGTGCAGTTCCCTGCATTAGGGCTGCTGCAGAAGGGGTCTGCACTCTCTCTGTCGTTGCAGAACCTCTCTCGGCATAAAGAGAAACAGCAGGGCGGCGGGCCTGTAGATGGCCGTCGCTGGTCTTTTGACAAACCAGGAGAGGAGGAGAAGGCGGCCATTGCTGCTGCACTGGAGCATGCTGGGCTGATTGCTGATGAACCAGTGATTGAGAAGGTTGCGTCTGTAAGTGAGAGAGATGTTCAGGGCAAGAAGAAGCGAAGCTTGTTCTCTCATACACGAGGAGAAAAAGAGGAAAGTGGTCCTGTTCAGCCAGCTGCAGAGGGAAGACACAGAGGCTGGTTCAGCTCTAAGGACCCATACAGTAAACCAAGGTAAAACCATGTTTATTACTGACTGATTTTATTATAAAACGTGTATAAATGTTTTCTCATTTGTGCTGACACTTATTTCAACATAGCCAGATTAGATCATAGCACATTTTGTGTCTCTTGCATTTTCTCTTTGCTCCCCAACTATAAATTTGTCCACAGCACCTGCTTTGGCTGTTTGATTCCTTTTAGTAGGCTCCTAAAGATGATCAACAGATATAAATGTATGGCGCTGTGTGTGTGTGTGTGTGTGTGTGTTTTAGTGCAACTATCTTCTTTTGATTCAGGTTACTGTTAACAAAATTGGTAAAGATGCTAATGTTTGAGGAACGCTGATGCATGCACTGTATTATAGTTTATCCACATCTGCTCATTTTCAAGATTCTTTGGGTTTAAACAATGGGAATACGGTTTTCTTTAATTAAAAAAAAAAAGTCTTTTGAAAAAGCTGCATTGATCTTTTATAAACCTAAACTTTGTTTATGCAAAGCACTTATATCAAAGCGTGCTTTATAAGTGCTTGATTTGGATATATTTTCAATTGGAAAAAACAACAGCACTGAGCAACTTTTGTAACATCTATCAATGTCACATGCACTTGTAGAGGGATCTTGGCATGCTTCTCAATACAGATCATATCAAGCTGCATTTTATTCTTTATTTGTATGTTGACAGTTTTCAAAGAGGGTTCAAAGCTATTGTGAACTAACTATTGTGTGCCACTCCATTGCTGTGTTTATTTCAATGTTTTCTGTATCAGGGGCCAGAGGCATGCAGGGTTTGAAGAAAAATACCAAACTTTGTAATTTCAACATTTTTTTAAGAGCCTCTAAAGTATAATGTGTGCTGATGAAAGCATCATGAACGTATGAATGATATTTTCCAATACCTTAAATGTATGCAAATTGAATTTATTTAAAATCGTGACTGGCATCTAATTTTACTACGTGTCTATTTATTTATACATTTTTTTTTACTTCTTATAAAAAAATTCTTTGACGTATAACTGTCTGAACTGTTGCATGTGTGATGCATCTCTTGTCAATTATTGACTCAAGATACTTACTAGTTAATCTGTGTACACTGATTTTGTACAGTGTTTGAATTTAGTGACAACTGCTGCTAGAATTCATAGAACTTTTCATATTTTTTACTGTAAAGAAAAAATGAAATGAAGGTGCCCTAACTGTCCACCGATATGATTGTGATGCATTGTTTTATTTACTGCCCTAATTCACCTTTTTCCTTTTATTTTACATTGTCTCAATGCTACTTGGCTCTGCTGCTCTCACTCTTTCTCTGATATAGTTGGATGATCATTATGGTGTCCTAACTCTGCACTGCTTGCAGTCTGGCCTAAATAAAGCATGTGTGGTATCATTTAATTTACTTTTACTCTTTCCAGGAACACATACTGTGTAGTTGTTTTAAAAGAGGTTTTTACAGATGATTGTACCCTGACTCTGTTCTGCACTGACCTTAACTGAAAGCATTGTAGCCTTCAGTGATTCATTTTAAGATTACTTATTAAAATACAAACTCAAATAGCTAATCTGTTATTAATTCTAACCTGGTTTAATGAGTTATATGAGCAGGTATTTGGTCATAAAGTGTTTTGTAAAACAAACTGCCCTTTCCTATTATTGATAATGAATAGTGGCTGTTTGTTGTATCTAAATGATACAATTATTTTTGTCACTTATTAAAAGGATAAAAAAATATAATGTAAAACACAATTGAATTACACCATGTCAATTATAAGCTGCTTTTGGAAGGATCATTCACGTTTTTTCAATTTTATGTTGCAGCCTGATATTACAATCATTCAAATTGATATTTTGTTCTCATTTATCTACATCCAATATGCCATAATAACAAACTGAAAACATACATGTAAAAAAGCTTATTTGAATCACATTTACATGAGTATTCATGCCCTTTGCAACATCACCTGAAAATGAGCTCAGGTGCCTCTGAGATGTTTCTACACCTTGACTGGATTTGATCAAAGTTTGTTGATGACATGATTTGGAAAGGCACACACCTCTTTATAGAAGGCCTCACAGCTGACGATACATATCCAAGCAAAACTAAGCCATTAGTTCGAAGGAACTGCCTGCAAAGCTCAGAAACGATTGCCGCAAGGCACAAATCTGGGGAAGGCTACAAAAAGGTTCTGCTGCACTGAAGATTCCCAAGAACACAGTGCTCTCCATATATCTCAAATGGAAGAAGTGTAGCACAACCAGGACTCTTTCAAGAGCTCTTAGCCCAGCCAAATTGAGCATTCAGGAAAGAAGGGTCTTGGTAAGAGTAGTAACCAAGAAGCCAATCGTCACTCTGACTGAACTCCAGAAGGACAATCAACACTGCAGCCCTTCACTAAACTGGACTTTAAGGGCAGAGTGACTAGATAGAAGGTTCTCCTCTGTGCAAAACTGTGAATGCATAAAAGAAACCTGAGAAAGAGATGAATCTTAAGTAAACTGGTGATTCTATTTTCTCCTTTTAAAATAATTAAACGAGCTTGGCTTTAAGGAGTCTTGACGTGAAAAATAAAAACATTCTAACCAATAATTAATTTAAATAAAAATGTAATTCTAAGTAACAATATTCAAACAAATCTATATAATTGCTCCTTTACACTGTGTGAAACAAGATTCTTTGGTCTGATTAAACCACAAATTAACCATTTTGGCCCTCAATTCTAAACATTCTGTCTGGAGGAAAATTGGCACCACTCATCACATGCCTAAAACCATCCCAAAAGTGATCATGCTGTGTTTTGTTTCTCTCTGTAGCAGGGACTTGGTACAGAGAAAAAGAACACAGATCCTATTCAACAGTTTTCAGGGCCTCAGTCTGGGCAGAAGGTTCACCTTCCAACACAACAACCCTAAGCATACAGCCAAGTCAACACAGGAGTGGCTTAGGGACAACTCTGTGAAAGTCCTAGGGTGGCCCTGACTTGAACCCTATTATACATCTCTGGAAAAATCTAATAGATGCTGTTCACTGACGGTCCCAATCCAACATGACCTAGCTTGAGAGAATTTGACAAAGAATGGCAGAAAATCCCTCATCTCTGGTGTGCTAAGCTTGTTGCGTCAAATCCCAAAAGGTTTGAAGCTGTATTTGTTAAAAAGGTGCTCTAACTGAGTAAATATTTGTCTAAATATTTATGTATGCAATGGTTTAATTAATTTATTTTTTTTGTTATTTCTAGAATTCTGTTTTCATTAATAGGTTACTGAGTGTAGAATAATGAGAAAATAAATTCTATTTGAAAGATTGTAGTATCTGAATGTTTACATTTTCATTTCTATGTCCTGCTACTCAAGATTTCACACTAACCTGCACTCATCTGGGAAGATGTTTCACTAGATTTTAGTGTGATAGTGGAGAATTGTGCTCATTCAATCCCAAGGGTGTTGAAGTCAGGCACTGATCTCTGGGAAGGAGACATGGGGTGCAGTAAGATATTGAAATAATCTTAAGTGATCATTTAAGGCCAGAGCTCTGTTCCAGATCACTCAAGATTGTCGACAACCCATGCAAACCATATTTTCATGGAGCTTGCTTTGTGAACAGGTGCATTGTCATTCTGGAACAGGTCTAGTGAAGTGGAAATGTAATGCTACCCCATCTAAAGGCATCCTATACAATTGTGTGCCTTCAAGATAGATATATGGCTAAAAAAGTCAGGTGTTCCAAAATTTGTCCATTTAGTCTATATTGCTGAATGTATAGTTCACACAAATACTGCAGGCAATTGAGAGATTTAATTTTGTGTCTAATGGGGTGACTGTGTGTGCCTTTTATTCACAGCCAGCTGGTTGCTCCACAGACAGACTTCCCAGCCAGCCGAGCCTGTCCCCTTTTATCCTTGTGCCCTACTGACTTTTCAGAGGATATGCCTTACCAACACACTAACCCCTTCACTTCCACATCATTCATCTCTCCGGCTAACCCTTTCTTTTCACTACTTAAGCAGAATCCATTTTTCCAGGAGCTGCATACTGTTACTCCTTTAACACCTGCTTTGCCCTTTCTCTGTAGCTCATCCATCTATCAACCTGAAGTGCCTGCATCCAGACCAAGAAGCCACACCCCTCCTTTACACTTAGATGAAGCTGGAAATGCAAAAGGAGCCCTAATGGATGGATCATCAGATAATCTAACCAGTTCTTTTTGCAGAACTAATGTGTCTGGTGACTCTTACAAATATACTCAGTGGGATGATTTCATTGATGGTCGACTAAAGCTAAACTCGAAGATTAATAGTCAAATGTTGAATGTGCTTCCTTCTTGCTCAATTGAACCAACAAATCCAACTCCCACTTGTGCTGAAGGTGACCTTCAATCTCATGTTGAAGCTGAAGCTAAATTTGTACGCTGTAGCATGCAGAAGGTTGATCTCTGCAAATTTGTTTCTCGGGATGCTTTAGAATCCGAAATTGACTCCTCATTGCCTCAAAACTCAAGCATAGAGTTCTCTGAACTCAATGCTTTAGCATGCCCTTACCCTACACTTCCAGAATTTACAATTAATAATGATAAATTCAGTGCAGTCTCGTTTTTCCAAAAGAATACATCAAATGCAATGCCTGTGTCATCTGTGACACTTGAACCCTCAGCACCCAATTCTGAATCACCTGGATATTTAGTCCGGGGTGAAAAGTCTGAAGACAAAACTAGAAAATCTATGTCTTCTGAGAGGCAAACGGATGATGATGACGCTAAAGGGTCTGTTGAAATCCAGAATACATCTCTGTTTTACAGTAATTTTGATATTCTGGAAGAACCTTCCATTGTGGCACCTGAATCTCCAAGCAGGAGTTGTAATGTCCCAAAGTCCCTACCAAAAGAACAGAAGAACTTCGAATCGGAAGGTGATCTTGGAACAGGAGATGGAGATTTGGAATTGGTGGTGTCTCCTATTAAAGAAAGAACATGCTTGGATGTCATTCCAGCAACATATACATTAGGGTTGTCTATTCCCTTAGGACCCAGTGCGTCTGTGTTGCAAGGAAAACTGACCATAGAAAAAGATCCTACAGGTAATCCAGTGTGTGAATCACTGAACAAAAGTGAAGTTAATTTTGAAGAGGAAGGTTTTTATCTCAAGAACTTGAATGTTCTTATGGATTCTGCTTCTACTTACTCAAGCAACATGTCACTTGAAAGGGATAAATGCAGTGATTCATCTAGTAATCTATCGAAGGGATTTTTTAAGAATAACAGTTTACCTGAAACTGGCCTAAAACACTGTGAGGTGGAGACACCAAAAGGTAACAGAAACATACTATCTTCACCAGTGTCTCCCAAGAATGTGCTCTCTGATAGCCTGTATAGGAGTGTAGATTCTGAGCAATACCTAACATGCATGTCACAGCATACTTCTCTTGCTGTATCTCAACTCTCTCCAGTGGCCACTCTGGAAAATTACACATTTCAAGAAGCCAACCTAAAATCCGGTTTAACCCAGGACATTTCGACAACAAATGACTTTTCTCAAAGGATCATATTGAAACTGCAGCAAGACCCAGCCGAGATTTCCCAAAAAGCTTCACCAAAAATGTTGAAATTTACAAAATGTGTTGCTTCCCAGAACACTTTAGAAAAAGAGGTCATAATGGATACTGTTGCAAATGGATCAATACAAAAATACAATCCCCCAGTGGACTCTGTTATGAAACAAGATTTGCTACATGAAAGTATGCCTGATGTCTTAGACATGATGCCAAAAGCAGGGGAAAATCTTTTAATGTTAGATTCTCATATGTATAGGGATGATATTTCCTCAGCTCTGCCTCATCGGTTTCACCAAGTGCAATGTTCTGATGCTTTAGAGGACCTGGAGCTTATCACAGATTTTTGTCAGTCACCCGAGAATATGTGCAATTCTGATTTTGCATTCAAGCCAAACTCTAGCATTATTCACGACTTGGTTAAAACAGATTTGCCCCTGGAGAATGTGTTTGTGGCCCAGCATGCTGTGACACATTCTGTTGGCACAAGCCCTGTCGCATATCCTGCACCTAGGGAGACTTTCACAAACATGGAATTGTGTCTTGAAGTATCACAACGAATTAAAAATGCACAAGAAACAAGTACAACAGCTTTTGTTTCTCAAGGGGAGTATTTGGACATTGATGTAAACTGGTCTACTAGTCAACCACCACCCCCTGAACCCGCAGTGGTGGGCAGGCCTACTTCAGGGCATGATCAATTGATGAGCTCTCCATTATCTTTGCTTGACCTCTCACCACTTGCTGCATCTACACCGCATGTGGCCGAAGAGATTACTAGTATGCCATTGTTCCCCTTTCCTGTGCCCGCTGTCACAGCAAAATTGCAGCATACTGCACTGGCTACTGACGCTTTTCCAACTTTGCTTGCTGCATCACACAATTCTTTTCCTCAGAAAGAACATCAGGTAGATGGTCATCTAAGCAGGTGAGGTCAAAAGAGTGATATTTGAGATTAACTTAATTTGAGGGTATGTATGAGTGATTCAGCATCTCTGCAGATTCTGTGGAAGATGTTTATATTTTAGGGGTGTAACGGTACACAAAATTTACAGTTCAGGGCAAAAATTTAAATTGACATTTGTGTACAAAAATAGTTACAAATAGAATTCAGAACAATTGAAAATAAAATGCAGATTTGGTTAAATAATATATAAATTAATATAGTGCGTTCAAAGTCCCTCCACAGTGGTTGCGTAGAGTAGGTAGTGGAGCACATTTTTAAGATGGCGATAAATACATATGGGAGTTAATTCTCGGAATATTTCAAGCATCATTTTTTATATGTCTGTCATTCAATCACACCCGCAATATGAGAAATTGTCAGGATTTTCTTTTTGAGACAAATTCCTGAAACTGTACATAAAACAAACAAAAAAAGATCCATCTGTCATAAAAATCTTGATTGCAGTAAGTGGCAGCAATTTCGTGCATGCGTCGAACAAAATCTGAGTTTTACTACAAATCATATTGCTGTGCACTAGCCACAGTTACCGCTAACCAAAAGCCCTGCAGCAAAACAATTTGGTACGAATGTGTACAATCACACCCCATAATAATTATTTTTTATATATATCTCACAGTACTGTGCAAAGTTTTGGTCAGTTGTTGGAAAAAAATGTATGGTGTGAATTTATCAATTAGCAATATAGAAAGTAAATGAACAGTATGTAGATTAAAACAAGGTCATTAACTGAAAGCTATACTGCATCAAAGTCTCTACCAGGCAAAGATTTCAAAGCAAAGTGGGGTCCAAGATGTGCTGATCAGGAAAAAGCACAAAGAAATGGACAATGTTGAGGACCATAGACACAGTTGTCAGCTAAGAAAACTTGATGTACCAGATGAAAGACAGATTATACTTACTTTTCTTTCACATCGGATAATGTCCAGCAGTATCGTCAGCAAAGAAGTCAAAACATAGGAACTGGGGGGCAGAAAAATAGCAGCAGGTACTCTGAACTGATGAGTCAAAACCTGAAATTTGGCTGTAGCAAAAAAGCTGAAAGTTTGGCAAATAAAATTCTGCAAATATGTTCGGATCTGGTTTGGAGATTATTGGTGTCCTCAATGCTGAGAAATACAGACAGATACTTAGCCGTCATGCAGTACCATTACGAAGGTGTCTAATTGACCCCAAATATATTCTGCAGGAGGGCAACAACCGCAACATACAGCCAATGTCAAAAACTATCCTTACTGTAGAGAAGAACATGGAATCTTCAAAGTAATAGTTTGGCCCCCAGAGTTCTGGATTTAATGTCGAGCCTGTCTGGGATTACCTGACTCGGTTGGTTCTCAAAGATATATTTTTAACAACCAATTTCTTCAAAAACTGTACCTAGAAGTGCAAATGTACGTAGAAGAATTGATTTGCTGTTTTGCATGCAGAGGGTGGTCAAACCAAATATTGATTTTGTTCATTTACTTTGCATTTTATTCGCAAAAAAAAAAAAAAATTAACACGTTTGGTTTTTTTAAAGGGTTCTTTTTTTTTACTGCATTTTTCCACAAGTGCCTAAAACCTTTGCACAGTACTATATGTATATAATTATTTTTTTTTTTTTAAACAAAATGACATTAAAAAACGAATTCAAATTGTGTTCAGGTCTGCATGTAATCTGCACTACTCAAACTTCCTTCCAAATTCTTCTGATTAGTTTAGTGTGAGGATGCACTTTAATCTTATTTTCTTCTGTCTTTCTCATGCATTCAATCAGCACTTTGCTATAGTTTTCTTTAATTAAAGTCTAAATTAGACTATACAATTTCTGGTGTTGTGGTATTTTTTTTTTTTTTTTTTTGTTGTTCTGGAGAATTTAACAATAATTGTGTACTCACTTTTTTCCTTCTGGGTGTAAACACTTTCTCTCTGTTGTTTGCATGCCTTGTTGTTTACGGACTCAAAATACACTTTCATTCTCTTGTGGTTTCCACAGTGGTGGGTGCATAGCTGTCTTTTGCCTGGACCTGGGGACAATGTGACTGCTTCATACAACATGCTGCTTTCATTTCGGAGATGGCTAGTAATATGTGGTTTTGGTGGTCTTTCATTACTGTAACTGAGTATTTACAGATCTTTCTTTGTCTTATTTTCGGGTGTTTTAGTCCACATCTAGTGAAGCCTTTGACACCTCCAGATGAGAAGAGATCAGAAGGACGTTCTGTGCTGGAGAAGCTCAAGTCCACCATTCATCCAGGTCGAAGTCACCAAGGAGACCAGGAACCTGACAAAAAGGTATGAATATTTTATTAATAAATAGCAAGAGGAATACTCTACAACAGGAAATGGACTGCCATTGAACATTTGAAGGGTAAAATCGGTGAAGAGAAAAGTATTTTCTTTTCTGTCAGTAAGGGTTTATAGAAGCCATTTAAAAAGCTATGGATACTTAGTTACCCAAATACATAATTTATTAAATGCTGTTTTTTTTTTTTTTTTTTCTCAACTTTTCAGCTCTTGGTGGAAGGTGGAGGCTCCTACTACCATCTGAACCACAGTGAGCTGGTGTCACTCCTGCTACAAAGGGATGCAGAGCTCCAACATGAGAGGGAAGAATATGAGCGCAGTGGCCTTCTGCTAGAGAAGCGGGAGATGGAGATAAAGAAGATGAAAGTTTTAATCAAAGATCTAGAGGATTATATTGACACTCTGCTAGTCCGCATTATGGAACAAACACCTGCACTGTTGCAAGTCCGTTCCAAAATAAAATGACCCAGTAGAGTCAGTAAACATTTCACTGTCACTTCACAAATCTTCCACAATCCCTAGGCAGAAGTTGCAACCCTGCACTGCTACTGCAACCATGTAAATGTAGAATGAAACATTATTGTTCAGGCACAGGAAAGATTAATATCTAGCATTCTTCGCTGTCTCAAAATACAGTGTCGACCTATTTGAGCCTCCAATATCCCTTGCTCCCACTATTCTAATAAGAATTTTAGAGAAATTTCACATAGTTGCTCACTTTCCCTAAACAAATGTGTGAGGGGCATCTGTCCAGCTAGTTACCAAAGCTGCCTGTCACTTAAAGGAAAGTACGGTCTGGTTTTTGGAAACGTGTGTAAATAGTCTTTGCTGCTTAAAGTAATGCATAAGCCAACTTTTATTTTTTTTTGGGTTCTTCCATTCCTCGCACATTGATGGGACCTGTCTCATTTAAGCTCATAAAACTATGCTGCTTGAACAGGCTGATTCTATAGACATTGTTAGAGAAAAAAAATATTGCTGCGAACGAAAGCAGAATCGGTCAGTTCACATCTGCTTGTGCCTCATGTCATGTCTTCCGCACTTTACTGAGAAACATAAGGGTAGAGGCACACACTAACATGCTGGCTTCCCAGTCTATGTTCGTCAACCAGTCCCTCTTTCCATTCTGCACGAGCTAACATGCACACATTGCTGCCAGTGCTTTCAGGTGTAACGAACAGGATATATACCGTTCTAACTGCATATATGCCACTCTGGTGAAATGCCAAATGCTGCCTTATCATATGTCTCTGTTCTGTTATTGGTGAAACCATCACTTTTCAGCTATGTACCTTTCCGTGAGGTGTGACTGTAAGGGACTGTGCGTTCAGACCTGATTACCAACAGACTGTTAGGGTAAATCGGGTAATGTCAAAGGCTATTACTGCCTCAGTGTTGAGCGATGAACAAACAGTACTGTCTATAAGAGAGGTGGATGATTATGGAATACTTAATGTGCGAACTTGCTATAATTCAGTGTCCCAGTATTCCCAGTGCAGCCATGGCTCCGGCCTGTGTCAATGTGCCTGCAGTGTTACTCTGATGTTACTCGGATGTTTCCACTATCAGTGTTTTTCACAGTGTAGCACCATCTGTAGTTGTGTGGTAGCGGCCTGTGTAACAGCACTTTTAAGCCACACGTACACTTAATTAAATGGTTCTTCCTCAAAAGCATAAGTACTGAGCGAACACAAATACATGCACATATACACTGCACTAGCTCATTCTCTGAACCTAAGATATTTACAGTATTCATGTGCTACTGTAATTCTTCTAGTCCAGCTAAGCTAGAAAATCAGAGATCTATATATGTGTAACTTGTCAGAAAACATAATTAGAATCATTTAAGGTTTTAAATCCTCTTTATTGACTTTTGATCTCTAGCTCCTAGGTTGTGATTGATGTATTGAGTAATTTAGACTGGTATGGTACCGTGTCGTTTGAGTGGATTGTCAGTCAGAGACTAAAGTTTACAATTCTTAATAAACCTCTTGTTTTATCTTTGTCCTTATTTAAAGAATATAATATTTATGCTTTTTTTTTTTTTTTTTACAAATTAATTTGCTGTTCCATTGAAGTTCTATTATCTGTTCTAAACTCACATTTGTCACAATTACTTTCTCACTTTTTACTGTTTATTTTTGTCCTTTTAGGCTTTACCGCCTTTTATTTGTAATGCCCTGTTTTGAGAATAAGCTGTTCGATCAATCTATGACAATGTTCTTTGAGATGTTTTCACGTTTTTCCCTTAGTCTTTTAATGTACTGTAGAAAGCAATAGTGCCGAGTGCTAGAGAACTGTGAAAAATCAGATGCAGCCTGCAGTCCAGTTAGGAGGTACAAGTGCCCTTGACTTAATGTCATGTTATAGAATGTGTTGGTGGAATGAATATAGAATATTTTAATTGTTAATTTGGTCATTAAAGCTGCATTTCTGTAGCAGAACCTCTGGTAAGTTTGTTTAAAAATAAAAAACATTATTTGTGTTTATTCTGTTCCCACATTGTTGTTCTTGTAATTCAGTGAAAAAAAAAAAAAAAAAAAGATTGCCATTGTCTTTACTTTATTTTAAATAAAATGGGCTATCACACTGCATTATTTAAGTTACTTGGTATATAGTTAGTTACATATCTAGTTAATTTATTTATTTATATATAAATTTATCCAATTAAGAAAAAAAATATTTATTTATTTATATATAATATATAAATTTATCCAATAAAAAAAATATATATATATATCTCTTCAAAAACCAAGGATGTAAAGAGAGGACATGTCCACAAATGCTGACTACTTCATAGGGATCTGGAATGTTTCATTGTTAAATCAAGTCTTTTCTTGAGGTGCTGTTCTTTGAGATGTCCAGGTTGTCTTATGCCTGTCCGTAGATAGCAAACGTTTGCTTGTTTGATTATTGTATTGATAATCATTTTGATCATTGAAAGAGAATATTAAAATCAGCTCTCTGATTTGTCCTTTTGCATCTCAATGAAATAAACTCAATTTTCAATTTGGGATGTCATTTTAGAAGGTGTTTATTTTGTAACTCTTCTGTTATTCAATGACATAATACATTTTCAGTTATGTAATATAATAGAACTGAGAGATCGCATGGAGTCATAGCATGCAGTGCACGTATAAAATAAATAAATAATAATAATTTATATAAAATAAAATCCCTTTTTTTTAAAGAAAAATTCCCTGCTCTAATTTGTATTATTGAGGCAACAATATAAATGCTAAAATAATACTTTTTAATTTATATAATAAGGTAATCATTATATAATTGTGTTCAAAAACCACACCCCAAAACTATGACCACTGGAGTTGCCTCCCTTTGCTGTTATAATAATTGCCAGGCTTTCCACTAGATTTTGGAGCAGGAGTGTGAGGACGTCAACTACAACAATAGTATTGAGGACAGGGACTGATGTTTGGTGAGGTCGACTTGGGTGCATTTTGAGTTCTTGTTCATTACAGACAAGTCAAGTTTTTTCCACTTCACAATGGAGTTCATGTTATACATAAATGCATTCTAATGACGGAACGTGTTTAATCTGTTAGTTCCAGGAAAGGGAAAAGTTTAATATTACATAATTTGTATACATTCTATAAAATTCTATGCTTTCACAAATGTATAGCATGTATTTTTATTATTATTATTATTATTTTTTATTATTTGGGAGGGGTGTTCAAATACCTTGTTTTATTTTATACAGAAATTAAATAAAATATAAGTGCATATTTGTTTAAAAGCAGCATTGTGTGTTTGCAATTAAAGGTACAGTATTTTAAGTTGATTAGAGTTTAAGAAAAAATACATTACCCAAAATGCATTCAAAAACGATGACTAGTCACTTAGCCGAGTTGTGTGTTATTTGAGTTTCACACTGCATGAGACCGAGTGCTTCTTCTTCTTCTTTCGGCTGCTCCCATTAGGGGTCGCCACAGCGGATCATCCGTCTCCATACCACCCTGTCCTCTATATCTGCCTCTTTTACACCAACTACCTGCATGTCTTCCCTCACCACATCCATGAACCTCCTCCTTGGCCTTCCTCTTTTCCTCCTACCTGGTGGCTCCATCTTCAGCATTTTTCTACCAATATAATTCATGTCCCTTCTCTGCAAATGTCCAAACCATCTCAATCTCGCCTCCCTCACCTTGTCACCAAAACATCCTACATGTGCTGTCCCTCTAATAAACTCATTTCTAATCTTGTCCATCCTCGTCACTCCCAACGAAAACCTCAACATCTTCAGCTCTGCTACCTCCAGCTCCACCTCCTGTTTTTTACTCAATGCCACTGTCTCTAATCCATACAACATCGCAGGTCTCACCACAGTCCTATAAACTTTCCCTTTCATTCTTGCAGATACTCTTCTATCACAAATCACTCCTGTCACTCTTCTCCACCCACTCCACCCTGCCTGCACTCTTTTCTTTACTTCCCTAACACACTCTCCATTACTTTGCACTGTTGACCCCAGGTACCTGAACTCCTCCACCTTCTCCACCTCTTCTCCCTGCAACCGCATCACTCCACTGCCCTCCCTCTCATTCACACACATGTACTCTGTCTTACTCCTACTGACTTTCATTCCCCTTCTCTCCAGCGCATATCTCCACCTCTCCAGGCTCTTCTCAACCTGCTCTCTACTCTCACCACAAATCACAATATCATCTGCAAACATCATAGTCCAGGGAGACTCCTGTCTGACCTCGTCCGTCAACCTGTCCATCACCACTGCAAACAGGAAAGGGCTCAGGGCCGATCCTTGATGCAGTCCAACCTTCACCCTGAACCAGTCTGTCGTACCTACTGCACACTACTGCCGTCACACTGTCCTCATACATGTCCTGCACCACCCTCACATACTTCTCTGACACACCTGACTTCCTCATACAATACCACAACTCCTCTCTTGGCACCCTGTCGTACGCTTTCTCTAAATCCACAAATACACAATGCAGCTCCTTTTGTCCTTCTCTATACTTCTCCATCAACATCCTCAAAGCAAATAAGGCATCTGTGGTGCTCTTCCTCGGCATGAAACCATACTGTTGCTCACAGATGGTCACCTCTTCTCTCAGCCTGGCTTCCACTACTCTTTCCCATAACTTCATGGTGTGACTGATCAACTTAATTCCCCTGTAGTTACTGCAGGTCTGCACATCTCCCTTATGCTTAAAGATCGGTACCAGCACACTCCTTCTCCATTCCTCAGGCATCCTCTCCTCTTCCAGAATCCTGTTAAACAATCTGGTTAAAAACTCCACTGCCATCTCTCCTAAACATCTCCACGCTTCTACCGGTATGTCATCTGGTCCAACCGACTTTCCATTCTTCATCCTCTTAATCGCTGCTCTCACTTCCTCCTTACTAATCCTATCTACATCCTGCTTTACCAACTCCACATCCTCCAACCTTCTCTCTTTTTGATTTTCCTCATTCATCAGCTGCTTAAAATACTCCCTCCATCTTCTCAACACACTCTCCTCACTAGTCAACACATTTCCCTCTCCATCCTTTATTGCTCTAACTTGCAGTACATCCTTCCCAGCTCGGTCCCTCTGCTTGGCCAATCGGTATAAATCCTTTTCTCCTTCCTTAGTGTCCAACCTCTTATACAGTTCCTCATATGCCTTTTCCTTGGCTTTCGCCACATCCCTTTTAACCTGCTGCCGCATCTCCTTGTACTCCTGCCTACTCTTCTCATCACTCTGTCGATCCCACTTCTGTTTTGCCAATCTCTTTCCCCTAATGCTCTCCTGCACTTCCTCATTCCACCACCACGTCTCCTTGTCTTGCTTTCTATTTCCAGATGTCACACCAAGTACTTTTCTAGCTGCCTCCCTCAGCACTCCTGCAGTAGTTGCCCAATCATCCGGCACCTCTTCACCACCACCAAGCCCCTGTCTGACCTCTTCCCTGAACCTCACACTACACTCTTCCTCCTTCAGTTTCCACCATCTTATTCTTCTTTCAAACCTTACTTTCCTCCTCTTCTTCTTCGCCTCCAAAACCATCCTACAGACCACCATCCGATGCTGTCTAACTACACTGTCCCCCGCCAACACCTTACAGTCTCCAATCTCCTTCAGGTTGCATCTCCTACACAGAAGATAATCCACCTGTGTGCACCTTCCTCCACTCTTATACGTCACCCTATGATCCTCCTTCTTCTTAAAATACGTGTTCACCACTGCCATTTCCATCCTTTTAGCAAAATCTACCACCATCTGCCCTTCCACATTCCTCTCCTTAAAACCATACCTACCCATCACCTCCTCATCACCTCTGTTCCCTTCACCTACATGCCCATTAAAGTCTGCCCCAATCACCAATCGTTCTTTCCTAGGTACACCATCTACCACTTCATCTAATTCACTCCAGAATCTTTCTTTCTCCTCCATCTCACAGCCAACTTGTGGAGCATAGGCACTGATGACATTTATCATCATCCCTTCAACTTCCACCTTCACGATCATCACCCTATCAGAAACTCTCTTCACCTCCACTACACTCTTACTGTACGCTTCCTTCAGAATCACCCCTACACCATTTCTCTTCCCATCCACACCATGATAAAACAGTTTAAACCCACCTCCAATGTTCCTGGCCTTACTCCCTTTCCACTTGGTCTCCTGAACACACAACACATCTACCTTTCTCCTCTCCATCATATCAGCTATCTCTCTCCCTTTACCCGTCATAGTACCAACATTTAAAGTACCAACCCGAACCTCTACTCTCCTACACTGCTCCTTTTCCTGCCGTCTCTGTAGACGCCTTCCTCCTCTCCTTCTCCTCCTTCGGCCAACAGTAGCCCAATTTCCACCGGTACCCTGTCGGCTAACGATACCTGTGGCGGTCGTTGTTAACCCGGGCCTCGACCGATCCGGTATGAAATTCTCATTTGTGATCCGCATATTTGATTTGGCACATGTTTTACGCTGGATGCCCTTCCTAACGCAACCCTCCCCATTTACCTGGGCTTGGGACCGGCACTAAGAGTACACTGGCTTGTGCCCCCCTAATGGCTGGGTTCATGAGACCGAGTGCACTTTAGTACAAACTTTGCTCTTGCCAGTGCTCCAGGTTTTAGTCCATTATGTCTGAATCCACACTGTATCCTGAGTTTAGACTTGGCGAATCACGGTTTGATCAGGGAAATGTGGGAAAACTCCACTGCATTTTTCTCACACACACACACACACACACACACACACACACACACACACACACACACACACGTGTTACTTAATCAATGCACTAATATTTGTTACTTTGACTCAGTGTGGCCAATAAAAAAAATAATAATAATAAGGCATATGCATATGGGTGTGTTACGTTCCTGGATATTTTAGGTCGCATGCGTTCAAACCGTTTTTGTGCAAATTACACTGAGACCCCTACTGGTGTTATTGTGCCACTGCACAGACACAGCGGTGTGTAAGACAAATGGGTTGTCAGACGTTCCAGTCATAAATCTTTAATCAAATTAAATCAAAAGCAGAAAATAAATATAGGATAAAAATGCATCATTTAAAACATGACTAGAGACAATGTAGAGGACCAGATATGTGATATTTAAGTTGTAATATCTTCCAGCAGCTTGAACATGAAATTGTTAGTGTTAAGCAATGCGTTTTATCACGAGGTCTGTGGTGTAACAGGAATGATGTAGAGCAAATTACTACACATGCAAACACACATAAGGCAGCTTTCTGTTATGATTCCATGATTGCAGTTCTTCCTGTACTTGGCTCATTCCATTTGTTCTTTTTATTTCTTTTTTATTTTTGGTTTCATGTGTGCTAAATCTATCTAGTGTTTAGTGTTTATCTATGAAAAGTATGAGAGTAAAAATATCTACCTAATTTCTGTTAATGAAACCCATCACATATGCGCCTTTTCTTTTATAAAACTGTTGATTGTGTTTTGACTGTGTCATAAAAGCATGCTGTGAAAACCAAATGGATATCTTGGGTATCTTTTTAATCAATCTAAAGTGTAAAAAAAATAAATGCATGTTTACTCATTCATTCATTTATTCATTCAATTATTTGTAAATTTATTCGATTATTTATTTATTCATAGCCATTGGTGGTGGTGTTTTTTATACGGTCCCTGCTAGCCCATTTAAACTGCTTCTAAAGAGAACATCTATCAGAAAAACATTTAGCCTGACTAAACTAAGTAACAATTGTTCAAATCGATTTTGAAAGATATTTAAATCAATTTATCCGATTTAAAGTTTAATAGCTAAATTCGTGAGATATTGGGGGATTTTATTTTTACTAGACAGAATTTGAAATAATACATTCATGCAATTTTATGTTTTTATGTGCATAATTTATGCAATGTTTATGTATTCTATAAAAAAACAATATGTGTACTACAAATATGTGACATCACATACACAGTACCGTGCACACATTTCACACACCTGTTAGTGAATCTAATGAAATGTCTCTATTTCAACATTTTACTGACTAAAGTGATTGTCATTTTACATTAGCAAACAAAATTTTATTAAAAAAATTATTGAGGTAAAAGATAATCTCTGCTCCCATGAAATCTATTACAGCCAGCAAAATTAGATTACCTCTGTTTTTGTGGATGAACATTTTGCGGGTTTTCATTTTTAAGCAGCATTATATATGGGTGTAAATATGTAACAACTAATAATATTCTCCCTATTGATCTCCCATGTGCTTAAAGTGGTATTGGAAAATCTGTACCATTATTATGTTTATAGTATCCATCCCCCTGGTGTTCCCTCACCCCCATATTCAATTCTTTACAAGCCTGATAATATGCTTTTCTCTCAATAACTAGTACTGGCTGGACTAATGTCACTTTGATGAGAATTAATTAATTAATTATATTAATGCTTTTGTCCCCAAAACATAAATTTTGTCTAAAATATTAAACATTTCAAACCACATTATAATAATAATTAAAAAGAAACGATTGCAGCTCTATAAATGAGTTATTTTATACCACATTGCCCTGTGTTATACATTTTAAATATTAAAAATGTCCAAATGATGACATTTCCATGCTTAATTATTGTCCCTAAATAACTATTTAATTATCCGGTGTATGTGATCAGTATCAGTGCTCAGATGTTAAAGAAGAATCTGTATGCATAGACTGCAGATGTGCTGTAATTCGCTCCATGCTCCATGGAAAACTGGGAACAGGTTAATATAACCATCTGTTGTCATAGATATAGTACAGTAAAATATGGTGTGAAATGCAGAACTTTGCCACACACACACACACACACACACACACACATACACACACACACACACACACACACACGCACGCACGCACGCACACACTTGCAAAAACTTTAATTGCTTTCACTGCTTATGAACTAGCAGACAGTTGGTGTTTGTAACAAGGCAATTGCACCTGGTGGCAAAAACAACTGGCTAGTCCTGCTGCTGAGACCTGCATGCACCAGCTGCCTCTTAGAACCTACAGATTGAGGCTGGGACTTTAGAAACGTATAATATGATATAATAGAAATAAATCTAAAATTAATTAAAACCATTTAACAGTGAATTGGAGAAAAGTGTACTTTAAAAAAAATTCATTTTGAAACAGCTGTTCCAGAGGGTCATTATATTCTTCATTATGTTCAAAGTAAAGTGAATCGTTTCTCGCTTTGCATCTGTAGTTGGAGATAAAGCCTCATGATTGCTTATTGTGTTTTCTGCATCTCCCAGGGGTCCTTTTATGGAAGATTAAGACATTTCCTGGATGTGATTGACCCTCGCACTCTCTTTGTGTCAGAAGTACGTGAGAATTGTGTTTATATTCTGGGTATAAAAAAAGAAAATGTAGGTCGTGATAAGTGAGAGGAAAATACGCACCGAATCACTGGACTCAGTGATCATGTAAAAGTGTTATAAGCAGACACTTTGTTTAGAGTTTGTTTAATACAAATAAATGGTTGCTCCGCTTCTTAAATACAAATTATAAAAAAATAAAAAAAATCGATTATGTAGCTATGAAGCAAATTAGTGTTCAAACTAAAATGACTTTTATGGCAAAGTTGACGTTTTTGGGATGGCTAATGGTAAGGGGTTTGTTTCGGGTATGGTTAGTGTTTCAGCGTTTGAGTTCTCCGAAAATGTGTCAAACTGTTCAAAATGGAGATATTGTTTCTATTTAAATGGGTATATTTTTCCCCATCTTAGAGACATCTAAATGAATGTGTGAAACTCTTAGAACACTTGAAAGATGGCACTCTACCCTCAGTTGTAACAAATGCCCAGGTAAGGCTGTCATATGTACATATGTGTATTCGTTTAGTACACACATACATACGCCCTGAAAAGAAATGATTATTATTTAGATACTTTGCAAATCTGGATTTATGTTTTAGTTTGCAATTATTGGCTATTTCAGTTAACAAATGTCAAAGTTCACTTAGGGAGGTGGTGCGATCAGTGTATTTTGTGAAAACAGGTTCTTTATCTAAATGCATTTAGCCTATCTGTTCTATACACTTAACTTCAACTTCACTTTTTATGTTGTTTACTGTTTTTTAAAGTTCATACATTAAATAGAAATCCTCCTTTTATATTTTCTAGCTTTGGGAGGCTCAGAAGATAAAACAGGTGAATACAAGTATGAATATTTCTATTTCTTCCTGAAATAAGAGGCTAGATCTTAGGCCCCTTTTAAATGATCTAATGCATTGTACAGTCATGTGTGCATAAAGACTCACCAAAAACACTTATTTTATTTATAAGTACTATAATCAACTGCTCATAAGTTATGTTTGTCTTTTTTTTTTTTTTTTTTTTTTTTTTTTTTTTTTTTTACCCTCCTTCCATTTTCACTTCCCCTCTGTGCTTTCTGTGTGGCCATTACACCCGCAGGCCATCATCCATCCAGACACCGGAGAGAAGATCCCCATGCCCTTTCGCATGTCAGGTGAGGGTGTCAGCATGCATCTAACATGTGCGAGTGTATGTCGGGTGGCTGTTTGCTCCTTGTTACCAGCAGAGGAGACCTGGCTGAATGGCAGGTGAACTGTGTGGACTGAGCGATTGGGAAAGGTCACACTCAGCTGGATTCTGATTAAAGTCTTCGCCCCCTGCTGCCTGGAACTGCTGTTGGGCCCCTCAGAAATAGGAGTGTTTTAGCCTGGTGTTAACACAGCTATTTAAAGACAAGAGAGCGCGAGAAAAACAAGAAGAAGACCTGTTTGCTGGAAAAGGGTGATGGCTACTTCAGGAATGAAGGCTGGAGACTTTTTAGACTAATCACAGTGGCACTACCAAGTGAAAGGTCAATGATAATAACATGTGGAAATCTGCCTATTGTATTTTTTTCCCCTCTGTTTTCCCTCACATCATTTTGTTGTCAAATGTTCAGCATCTATTCAGCATTTGTAATTTTTTTTTTTGTTTTGTTCCCTCAGGTTATATCCCCTTCGGTACACCAGTGGTAAGATGTTTATTACAGAAAATGAAAAGTATGAGTGTAGTCATTTCATAATTTTTTTTAATTATTAACTAAAGTACTGTATGTTTTATCACATGAAAGGTTTAATCAGATGGAATGTACTATAAAAATCTATTGTTTTTCTTAACTGTTCTCTACTTTAATAGGTTGTGGGTCTCCTTCTTCCCAATCAGACCTTGGCCTCTACTATATTCTGGCAGGTACAGTTCCTTCCATGTTACAGTTAAGTTACAGTTCATAAATGAAAATTCTAATTCTTTTTTTTGATGAATCTCTCTCTTGTTCTGTTTTGTTTCCTCCGTCTTGATCTCTCAGTGGTTGAACCAGAGCCATAATGCTTGCGTGAATTACTGCAATCGCAACGCATCTAAGGTGCAGTATAAGAAGAACAGTCTCCTCCAGGGCGCAGTAGATATGGTACAACTGGTGTTAAAGTTAGTCTAACTCGAAAAGCACTTTTGGTGGTCTTATTGACTCGATTAGGTCAGATATATTGGATACCTAAATGTTTAGGGCCTCACAGTAGTTTTACTGGAGTGTTAGAACTGTGGGTAAAACACTTTTAATTTAAATAAATTAAAACCATTGTATTTATAAGTTAAATATAATTTTTTTTTGTGCTTATGGTTTTCTCTGCAATTTCATAAATATTGATTCTGTTTTGTAGTCTACAGGGATGTCAAAATTCTTCCAGGGGTACCTGGGAGCAGTCACCAGTGCAGTTACCATTGCTGTGAGTTTAACACATACATGAAACACAGGACAACAACCACTAGATTTAAATTGTGCCACACAAAATATTTAGAATATATTAGACCCTAGATGCCAGGCACAAATTTTGCTCTTCCTCTGTGTGCCAGTTACGAACTCAAATCTCAGCACATGTGTCCATATAACCACACCCCCCTGTGTCCTCCAGAGCCAATTAGCTGCCCTGCTGGGCGGCGGTTTGATGCCCTAGGGCAAGACAGCCATAACCACGGTGACGGCAACTACAAATGGCCC
>NC_139577.1:14670287-14865287 GCF_946808225.1 Silurus aristotelis | reverse complement strand
CTTTGTTAATTAAATCACCAAACACATCCTTTAACTTTAATTATAACACTGTTTTTTCAATGTTGTTTAGTACAGCGCTGTTGCTGACGATTTCTTACTCATATTTTGAATCATTTTATCTGCTCCATTCAGCATTATAAATAGAAGCATATGTAAGTCATCTCAATTAAGAGGATCCCTACATCCACAAGATGTCCAGAGAACATTTATTTATTTACAGCTTATGTTCTTACCATCTTTTCTGTCCTTTTTGTTCTTCATAGCAAGTGCAAATGTGTGCAATGTGTTGCTGATGCGCCACAGTGAGCTGTCTGAAGGCATCAGTGTGCTGGATGAGCATGGCAACGTTGTGGCCACGTCTAAGCTGGCAGCCAGACGCGTGAGTGGACCCCGCGAGCATCTCATATACATACACTATAAATACAACACATATGGCAACAAATAAATTCAGGTCATAGATGCTTTTTACTTTAGTGATAGGCTTGGTGTTTAATTTTAATCAAAGATACTGGTTAAAAACTGTAATTTCATTTTAAACCAAGTTGTATTAATGTGACTTTCTTTTCAGCATTTTTTATTTAAAACAAACAAAAAGAATTAGTTGGACGATAATAAAAACAATTTTTATTTACTCAGTAATGCAGTCCTGATATAAACAAGACAAAATGTGTATTTAAAAATTGAAGGGTTTTAAGCTTACTCTTGCTTTTATATCACTTATATTACTAAATTAATATTCAATTATAATATTTTAGTGTTATCACACATTTTTATCGGCATGTAAAATGACAGTTATACTTTATTTTGTGCAGAGTTCTTATATATTGTGTTTTTCTTGATTATGAGCTAGAGTGATGAGTGGATAGGTTTGTGTGCAGGCTGTGCTGGAGACAGCTGTGACTCGAGTAGTCCTCCCCATGCCTATCCTGGTGTTGCCACCCATGCTCATGGCCATGCTAGAGAGGTCAGCTCTTTTTGGGGTTTTTTTTCTTTTTTTTCAAGAATTCTTCATGCCTGTGTAACTATTTGTCATAGAGAGTATCAACTCCTTATGTAGTCTTAGATTGTAGTAGATAAATATGTTTTACTGTGCATGTGCTGACAGGCAGAAATAGAAAAAAAAAAGAATATATTTATAGAAAAAACCCTTATCAGTCTAAATATTTGACTAGAAGATAAAGAGGATAAAATGCATGAAAAAAATTTTGTTTACACTCTGATATTTTTGCAGTGTTGAATGTGTGTGATATAACTGTCTAAGTAATAGTTTATTCCTTGAATTGGACAGGATCTTTGGGACAGTTTGGTAGGAATAATGTTTTCTGTTTCACCTACTCTTTAGTTTTCATAAATTATCTCACAGGTGTGTTTGTGTGTGTGTGTGCGTGTGTGTGTGTGCGTGTGTGTGTGTGTGTGTGCGTGCGTGTGTGTGTGCGTGCGTGTGTTAGCAAAATCTGAGCTGTTCTATGTGATGCTGCCAGTCCGCTCACCCTCAATGGCTTTCAATAGAGCGCGAACATGAGAGAAGAAGGGTCAGCATAACATGGGGTTTTGAAAGAGAAGAGTGTTTGATGGATTAGCCTGCTGAAAGAAGTCTGTGAGTTACATGTGTGTGGTGGTTGAACCTTTAACATACATTTCTACCTGCAGGTCTCTCAATGTCTCCAAATTCCATTAACTGCTAGCATTCATGTGCTCCTCTCCTCTTCTCTCAGCCATTCTCAGGCCAAATTAAGAGTGACTGATGATCATGATGATATATCTTAAGCAGCTGATGGACATGATTAAAGATCTTTGATATATTATTCTTTTCATGCCCCCCTTTCTCTCCCTCCTGATATATACGCACACATATACTTTGCACACATGTAGAGCGCCTGGTCGTGTCTGTTGGCCAATTAAAGCTCATCACGGGTATGTGTTGATGAAGTCGTCATTAAGCAGCCGTTGCCTTCATTAAACCAGGACTGCTATGGAGGACTCCTGCTGTGCACGCTATCCCACAAGCCCCCATGCCGCACTGCGGCCGAGAGTGAGGGCTGGGGGAGGTGTCAGAATAGAGTGATCTCACACCACACATAGGAAGTGTCAGAGAAAGAGGGATTTTAATGATGATTACAGGAATGCCCATGATGCCGAGAGTTTTCATTTTGTTGTGGAATTGTGTGTGTGTGTGTGTGTGTGTGTGTGTGTGTGTGTGTGTGTGTGTGTGTGTGTGTGTGTTTGTATGTGTGTTAAATTCCCCTTACTGCAGACACATCCTCGTCTTGTGCTGCCCATCCATAGCTTGGTGTGTCTCTGTGCATTTGGTCTGGCTTTGCCCCTTGCCATCAGTCTGTTCCCCCAGAACAGCCAGGTAAGCACACTAAACACTATTTATCTACAAAGCACAATAATGTCTAATACAATACAATATGCGCGAATAAACTGCATAACACAACAAATCTCAACAAAACACATACCACATTACACCTTAACGCTCAACGCAACACATAAAACAAAAAACACAGCAGCTCTACAGGACGCTTACATGACACAACACAAAACCACTATTCTGTCTGATCTCTCTCTCTCCCTCTGTCTTTGTCTCTTGTAAAGAGGGTTATGATTTAAAATGGTCTGTAATAAGCTGTTCATCCATATGGTTACTGAACTGCAGACATATGTGCTGCCAACTTCTTCCATTCCTCTCTCTCTTCTCCCCCTCCTTCTCTCCTCTCACTTTCTCGCTCCCTCTTTACACGTTTTAGAGGGTTCCAGACGAGTGCGTTCCCAAAAATCCGCCACTCCTGTACCCCCACCTTTTCACACCCCATGGCACGTCTGTTTCAGATTCTGCCTCACAAACTCGCACACTCCTTGCCATCTGTTTCTGAGCAAAATATTGCACGTTTTAGCTTTGCCTTGGACGTTTACCAACTCATCTCTTTATTTTTGCATTTTTTTTTTTTTTTTTAGGCGTCAGTTTTGCCTGCGAAAAATGCCTGTGAAAACTGCTTGAGGCTCTCGTAGAAGAGATGCACTTCTCTTAATTCACGTTTGATTAAACATTTTAAACATCTTAATGAGTGAATGTTTACGGTTAATGAATGTAATTTTTATCTTAGAGATCAGCTCCTTAACATGGATATATAAAACGAGGTACACACAACTCTGTAGAACTCTAGGTAATTTAAGATGATTGTGAGAGGCTTTGAGTTGAACAGGCTAATGATGACCCTGGCCATGTGTACACATTACATCTTCACCAAAAGGAATTAGGATTAACTGATGATTATGCTTGAGTCAAATATTAGTTCAGATTTATAGTTTTGTTGTGTCTGTCGAGTCACTAAATAGTGTGTGTTGCGTCTCTATTTGTTTATTTTGTCTTCCTCTCTCTCCTTCTCTCAGATTCATGTGTCTAAGCTTGAGCCAGAGATCTCTGCAGCAACTGGATGCAAGTTCGTGACCTACAACAAAGGCCTTTAACCAAGTCATTCGCTTTGCATTGTGCTGTATACCAATCAGAAGATCTTCATAACATGACTTGGCTGTTTGGATATTAGAATCATTTGCTTACCGTGAAAGGTGCAGTTACACACTTGTGCTAATTATGTCTTACCTATTTTTAATCAAGTACTCCATTGAATAGTCCAGGATATTTTTGCCAAATCATCAGAAAATCTGAATGCAAATGATGGAACGAATGCCTTTCAATTTTTCTATTGCTGATGTTTTTACAATGCCAGATCATGTCAATTTATTTCAGTCAATGCATAATCAATAGACTATCAGATAAAATAAAAACATTTGATGAAGGAGTATGAATTCAAAGATCCTTTTGACAGTTTAGTAAATTATATATTTTTTTCGGAGCACAGGCATTTAGCTTGGTTACACAAAAAGATTAGTATTGGTAATAACTGTACTTAGTGACTACTATATCAGTCTCACAACAGTGACACTGCAGTGTAGTAAAGAGTGTATTATAATAGTTGCCTAAGATGAATCTATTTCCATATCGAAACTAACATTGTAACCTATTGTGTAAATCACTCTCTATTACCTACATGGCATACCACCTGTGTCTCCACTGATGCAAAAATTGGTACTTATAATTTGCTTCATCAAGAATTTTCTGACTTAGAAGAGTCCTGATGAACTGAGCAGCTACAAAATCTCAGACCATTAACCACTAAATATAGACACAATACAGCATAGTAATACTGTATTTAATTTTATTCTGTTGTAATAAGCTTATGGCATTTGTATACATAGAACAAAAGTTTTATTTGTATAATTGTCTTGCTTCTGATGTTTGTTTGGGACCCTTAACTTTTGTCTTTTCATTAGAGCGATTTACAGATCTGGAGGGAGGAGCCCTTTGTTTTTATACCTGGATGCCATAGAAACGTGTCACGGTGGGCCATGGTGATAGAGGGTGGGACATGAAGCTGCATGCACAATCATTAACCATATAGAACATCCTTCAGAATCACATGCCCAATGTATTACATTAAACCCTTAAACCTTAAAGCCTTCAAATATTTTAAAATGCCACTTCTCCTACTGTTAAAAAAAAACATTAGTTTGATTCTCATGTCCCCACGGTAGTAAGCTGTATTGTCAAAATTAACATTTGCTAAAAGTTCATGCTTTATTAAAATTTATCAAGATGCTTGTTATTTATTTTTATAAATGCCAAAATGAATAATATAAAGCCAAATTCCATTCTGTTGCCATTTTGACATATGAACAGTCTTGGTAAAGTGACAGTGACACTCACACTATACATGAAATTTTTATTTATATGCATGTATACACACGCATATACAGTGTGTATATATATATATATATATATATATATATATATATATATATATATATATATATATATGTATGTTTTTATGTTTTTATATATATATATATATATATATATATATATATATATATATATATATATATATATATATATATATATATATATATATATAAATAAATTATACATATGTTCATGAAAATATATAACATTGACCAAGTGGTATTTAAAGCTTAAACGTACATAAATCTTATCATTTTAAGCAAGACGTTTGTTCAAATCCAGAGACTGAGCTAGTCAATGCAGATTTTGTAGATTCTGTGCTTTTTGTTGTATGCAGTCTATTATTTATTTACTAAAGGTACCGATGGCACGCATGACCAGAAGGTCTGTTCTCATCTGACCACAAGATACAAGGCTAAGTGTAATTTTATAGACTATATATTTAGTTGCTGCACGTTAAAAGGAAAGGCTTTTTTCTGGCAACGATTCCAAACAGCTTGTTTTTACGAAAGTGTTATTTAACAGTTTATTTTGAAACTTGACAACTGCAAAATTAAATAAACTGTGCAATTCTAAAACTGGTTATCTCTGGGTATTTCCTCTTCCTTCACCTTCATCCACAATGGGCATGGTACAGCATGCAACTAGGTCCTGTTTCAGCAGGTTTGGTCATGTGTTTTTATTTTTCATTATGCCTCTATTGTGTTTTATTTAAAAAAATAACTACATTTTAGAGCCATTTTTTTTTTTATTATCTCTCCTGCCCCATTGGATGGCAAGGGCCTGATGGCTTACTTGCCATTTCTGTAGCAGTTTTCCTATGAGTTCAGGTTTCTAGCCCAACGCCCATCCTCCTCCTTTTGCAGCCGAGTTTGGGACCGTCCATGGCAGAGTAAATTTTCTCCATTCCCACAACTGTGTACCCATGGGGGTTTAGGGCTTTGCTCAGCGGCCCAAGAGTGGCAGCCTGGTATGGCAAGGACTCAGACCCCCAACCCCCAGATCTAAAGTCCAATTGCTTAACCCCTAGGCTACCATTAGGGGAGCCCTATATATCCATTGCCTAGAGGCAAACACATAAAATGGCTGTTGACTCAAAAATGGAAAAAGAAAAAAATGTTGCATTTGTTTAAAATAATAAAAGTGGTGTTCATTATTTTATTTAAAAAAGTAGTTAAAGTTTGTCTTATTGCGTGAATGGAACTTTTGCATTATTGTTTATACTGTTTGTTTTATACATTTGTTTTGCTTTTTTTTATTATTATTTTGATAAGCATCATTTTGATCTCTCATCTAGGTAAAAGTGATTCTTGGTTAATATTTCATTAATGAATTGGTGTGAGAACTGTCTCTCTCTGGGCAAGCAGCCAGAAATACACACAAGTGTGGTATTGTGTATATGTGTATGTGTGTATGTGTGTTTCAAATCTTTGAACCCTGAACTCTTGATATGTTAATAGATCAAGCATGACTGAACATACCATAATGGTTCAGCACATTAATCTGTCTCTCCTTCATATATACATTTGTGAAATAATTAACAATACTTTTGTTACATTTATTTCCTTAACTGTTCCTTAATGTACTTAGATGTTGTTGTTTTTTCCCCGTCCTTTCTTTTCATTGTTGCACATGTGAGCAGACAGTGATCTTTAGGAATGAATGGTATGTGTGATGAAATGGTGAGCTGTTGAGGATGCAGTATTTGTGTGCACCTGTGTGCGGTATAAGGTGTCCTGTAAACTCATAACAAACCTATAGACAGGTTTTTTTTCCCTGCTACCTCTTTCTTTTTCTGTCTAGCATGTGCCACTGACCATTTTTCTTAAGTGTCATTGTACTTGCCTGAAACTCAGCTGCACACTTGGGGTCGGATGCTGGGGTGAAAGGTCACGTGCAGGTTTGTTTAACACGGATTCCTTTCCTTTTTTGAGACTATTGATGCATGATAAAATACACAGCATCAGCAGATGGTATTCTGTAAAAGTGTACAGAGCAGCACTTTTGAACTTAACTAAAGTTTACTTGTTGAGCTCTAGTAATGTAATTTGGTAATGATGGAGTTTTTGTGTGTGTGTGTGTGTGTGTGTGTGTGTGTGTGTGTGTGTGTGTGTGTGTGTGTGTGTGTGTGTGTGTGTGTGTGTGTGTGTGTGTGTGTGTGTGTGTGTGTTTATGCAAGAAACATATAGCTGCATTAAACTACAGAAAGAAATACTGCAGAGAAATATAGCCAAAGAGTTGTTTCTAAAACATATTTATTATTATGGTCCCTTTCTGTGGGAGAAAAATTATATTTTAAATGTACTGTACATTATACAGGCATTAATGTGACAGTTGGCAAGTAGTCAGTAGTTTCTGTTTATGAATTAGAGAAGTATTCACACTGTAACCTGCATCCAGCAGCCTGCATTACCATGACTGAACAAGAACCGAGCATTCAGATCATCACACACACACACACACACACACACACACACACACACACACACACACACACACACACACACACACACACACACACACACATGCAGGCTCTTACTCCTACACTGTGGGTAAGTCATGTCTAAACTGGCCTGTAAAATGATCCCTTGCATCACAATTTGTTTGTTTTGCCATCCATGCCAAGTGCTACCGGAAAACCTTAATGAAAATATTTTTTTCAAATCATGGACTCAGGGATGGAAGTCTTTAATGAAAATTGACTGTTGCCTGCGAGTACAAGATAGCAATTTACATTAGTAAATTAAGTTAAATGCACTGGTATGACAATTGTGTCATGTTAAAAAATCTTATATTTAGTGCCAGTTTTAGTTTTCTGATGCAGATTTTGGAGAATGAGCGCAAAATCATACTTTGGGGTACATTTACAAATAGAGAAAAATAACATTGTACAATTTACATGCCAATGAATCTCTCTCTCTCTCTCTCTCTCTCTCTCTCTCTCTCTCTCTCTCTCTCTCTCTCTCTCTCTCTCTCTCTCTCTCTCTCAACACACACACACACAGCAGCCAAGTTTAGACTCATACGCAGTCATTCCTTAAAACATAAATAAATAGAGCTTTTCATGGCCCTGTTTGGGTTCTAGGTGTCAGATGTGACATCTATATCCTCAGATCCAGCCTGTTTGGTGGCGAGTCTCCATCGGCTGATGTGATGATTACCCTTCTTCTTTTGTGTACTCTCTGGACCTTCCTCTTCCAGTTTCTGTCTTTTGTATTTGGTCCTGCGGTTCTGAAACCACACCTTCACCTTTTGAAAATTTAAACACAGGGCACAGTATGAGTGCATCTCTCCCTCTCTCGCTCTGTATGTATGTATGTGTGTGTATATATATATATATATATATATATATATATATATATATATATATATATATATATATATATATATATATATATATATATATATATATATATATTATACAAATTAATATTTGTATAATTCATATTTCAACCTAGCCTTATACAACCTGATCACATTGTGTCAAACTTTGATTAAACAGCATTAAATTTACATAATAAAACATAGATTTAGATATTATGATAAAAAATTCAAATAATACATTATTTTATTATCCCATCCGATTAATTTAATTCATATAATTTGTAATAATTTCGTTTTTTACAAACTGTATGTGCGTTTTAAATATTCAAGAGATGCGATTTTAGACATGTCCTTACTTTCAAGACAAATACTTTTAATAAAATCCGCATCAACTCTCAGTCAAAATCACTGTATATTTTTTTAAATAATGTTTACAAATATTTCAACTACGCTTTATTCCCGTTATAAGTTTCCGCACTAGTTCTGATTAATCAATGCGACAATTTCAAGAAAACATTTTGTTTTTTTTTTAAGTTATTTAAAGTGATGTCAATAATGTATTTAGAAAAGTTTAAATATACATTTATTATAATGTTTATCATTTAGATAAATTTACTACACTATTACATAGTTACATTTGATATAAACACCATTAGTTTATAATGTCAGCCACGGAACCACACTTACAGTCATAAATACAGTTTCTAACATTTAATTCTTTTTTACTATTCGATTGGGGGGAAATATTGGATGGTTTATTTTTATTTTTATGTTTTGCTTAGTCCTGCTATCGGCATTTTAAAACACGCCATTAGTAAAACAAAAAATACAAAAAACTAAATCAAATTCTAGACTATTTCAACATTTTGTTAAACTTTCAAACTCCATACTGAAAACCCGAAATAAATCCTGTTTTGTTGTTTGTTCGTTTTTCCTAAATAGCATCTGAATATTTTATATGCGCGATATTCTTGAATTGTAAAGCTTCTATTTTACAGTTTTTGCTTTGGTTGCTTATTAAAACAAAAACGATACTATTACCACTACTACCTATAACAACAACAACAACAACAACAACAATTAAACAACAACAATAATAATAATAATAATAATAATAATAATAATAATAATAATAATAATGAGTATTATTATTAGTAGTAGTAGAAGTAGTAGTTATTTATCATTTATCTCATTTATCACCACTTTTATTTCATTATTAGTTATGAACTTGTTATTTAGCAAACCAGTGAAAGAGCATTGCTTTTTTATTTAAACTCTTAAGGTTTTATTACTTTTTCTCTTTATAGATTTCTAAGCAGTGTGTGTGTGTGTGTGTGTGTGTGTGTGTGTGTGTGTGTGTGTGTGTGTGTGTGTGTGTGTGTGTGTGTGTGTGTATATTCACCTGGGTTTCGGACAGGCTGAGACTGTTGGCGAGCTGTTTGCGTTCAGCTCCCACCACATAATGGTTCTTGTCGAAGGCTCGCTCGAGGCGCAGGAGCTGTGAGGGGGAAAAGGCTGTGCGGATCCGCTTGGGTTTCCGCGCGAAAGGCCCGTGCAGTAACAACGAGTCATGTGAGACTTCGTTTCCTTAAAACAAAACAAACAAACAAAAAAGTTCAACTGCAGGATTCACAGAAAAAAGAGCAACACATGAGAGTTGCTGTAAACCAAATAATGAGATTAATTGTGCGCAACTTTTAAAAAAGTTTGATGATCCCTATAGTGTGAGTGTGTGTGTGTGTGTGTGTGTGTGTGTGTGTGTGTGTGTGTGTGTGTGTGTGTGTGTGTGTGTGTGTGTGTGTGTGTGTGTGTGTGTGTTGTAATAACAGTTAACTAAACTGAACGTAAACTGACATAAAATCTTTCAATCATTCAATGATTCATATTATATGTGATCTATTTAAGTGTCTAATTATTTAAATTGTTACTTTGTATAGGCTCTTGTGAATATAATTATTGAATATTATTATTATTATTATTATTATTATTATTATTATTATTATTCATGCAAAATCATAACAGATTGGAAAAAGTGTTTAAGTGGTGAACAACTTAACAGTCGGTTAAAAGACTGATTGATTAAATGTTCTTTGTTACATTAATTTACATGTTGTTACCTGTTGATTGTTTTTCGTTTCGACAAACTATTAATTAGACCCTGTTAATCACTATTACCTCGTTCGTTAGTCTAGTCTTTATTTTTATATTCATTTATCCTATACACCAAATTAGTCATTGTGATATAAAAGTCATTCAAATCACAAGTTAGATTAGATTATGGTGAATGAAAGGAAAATTCAGGAGTGCTATGTTCTACATTCCAGATGATAAATAAAACGCGATCACTAGAAATCTAAAAAAAAATGTACCCAAAAGAATCTGAACAACTTGATGTAGACGAACAGCCTTCATTTTAAACTTTCGTTCAAAGTTCTGTGAAAAACACCGTCTGTATATATTTCATCCAAATGACTCTACTGTTTATTGTTACATTTAAAAGAAATATTTAAATGAATTGTATAATTTTTTGAGAAAAAGCAGCCTGTGTTTCTGTGCATTGCCCAAGTGTGAACGGATCTCTAGTTGTCTGTAAAAATGACAGCTAAACTGTCGATAAGACAACAAACAAACAAACAAACAAAAACAAAACAAAAACTATTTGACGTGTGTATGAAGCATTAATAGCATCACTGATCTTGCTCAGAAGAATGTTTTAAATATTACTGCACAGAAATGCAAAGTACTACCTTAAGGCCTTTATGCAACCACAACTTTTACTGTGCATTAAATCATCTGCATGAAATAATTGCTTTTATTATTATTATTATTATTATTATTATTATTATTATTATTATTATTATTATTATTATTATTATTATTATTATTATTAGGACACATTAGCCTTAATGAGCCAACACATTGACGTCGGTCTAATTATTATGAACCTGATACAACATGTTGTCTTGATCCTCGACATTTACCTTGAAACCGATGGCCAAAAAATCGGTTTCGCAAGACCCATGGGTAGAAATTGAGAGGCTCGCGGTGTTGCGTGCTGAAGAAGTGCGGGTGCTGGAGGTGCGCGCCGCCGAGCTGGTGCGGGTGCACGCCGATGGGCGCGTGCTGCACGGACTCCGGGAAAACGAGCTCGGGGTTGGGATAAAGCGCGCGACCTGCTGGGCTGGGATAAGCGTTCAGAAAACTGTCTGTGGGGGTCGTGTAGCTTAACGCGGTCGGGCGGATAGGGTCTTCCCCCGGTAATGGGCTCTCCTTGGCTACCAAAGACTCAATAGTGAAACCGCGCTTCCCTGCTGTGGAGAACATAGTCCCTGTCCGTCCCGCCAGAGTTCGGCAGCTGAAGCACGCCTTTACTTCCTTCTCGAGACCTTTAGAGTGAGACCTCTTTCAGAAAGCAGCCTTTCCTCACAAAGACATTATTAAAGGAAAGCTGCAGGAGAACAACACGTTCTGATCACAACTTCACTAACGCAAACAGTGGTTCAGCGTACATCCATGAATCCAACAGCGTCTGTGCGTTAAGGAACAAGTGAGGAGAGAGAGAGGGGCTGCAGCTTGGCGAGACGCAGTATCACGACTGGCTCGATCTGATTGGACAGAGGCTGCTGGAGCTCGGCGCTTATTGGTGGGAGAGCTTTACATTAATTTGGGCCACATGATGCACTATTAGTTTGATTATTCATTTACTGCCTCTAACATGTTGTTTTTTTCGCAATGCATAATAAACTCCAATTCTTTTAGCAAAACGAATACAAAGGGTCATTTTCATCATCATCACCATTAGCAGCAAAATAATAATAATAATAATAATAATAATAATAATAATAATAATAATAATAATAATAATAATAATAATAATAATAATACTACTACTACTACTACTACTAATAATAATAATAATAATAATAATAATAATAATAATAGTAAGAGCTTCAAACGCGAAAATGAAAACAAAACAAAAACATCAAATCTTTTTCCCCATTTATTTTTTTATTTTTTATTTAATTACAATAGACCTTCTAAACGTTCTTTATTTGACCAAGAATGTGCTTCTTGTCACGCATGCATCTGTTGGCTATATACACTTTTTTTTTTTTTTTTAGGTTATCATTCAATTAATCTTATTGGAGAATCATTCTCTAGAAAGTCAAAAATTATGAGGCAGCTTATCAGTATTGCAGATCAATATTTTAGAATACTCATATCAGTTTAGTCAATATAACTGTTGCAGTTCAGGGAGTTCTCGCTCAACCACATCTGCTTTTATTGTATTTTTCAGAGCTTTTCTAATGAAAAAGCCATGACCCGTCTTATATACAGTAACGTATTAACACCGAGTTTCCAGAGCTGGACATTGATAAGAATCTGAGAGAAAGCCAGGCGGCACCTGTTTCTCCAGCTCACGCGGATCACCTATTAAAGCTGTGGGCTACAGGCTGGAGTTTCAGTTAGGGCAGCAATTACTTAAGAAAATGTAGTATGAATAGGTTTCCCTGGTTTAAGATATAGAAGATATGAAAAACACACGTTATACATTTTTGTGCAAGTTCATAAACTACTGATGTGCTATTAATTTCCAGGCCATCCAGCTATTCCTGAGGGCTCGGTCAACGTGCGTTTCATCTGGTAGTTTTAAAGGTAATGATTAGCCGCTTCATAGGCTCGTTAGCTTCAGTGCACATTAGAAAATCATTAGAGTTGAGCATTAGTCTGCAGAACAACATGTTGAGCGCCTATTTAGAAAGCAAAAAGCCCGTGAACATGCACACTAGGCATTCGCAGTGGATCTATTCCTCAAGTAAAGACGTGTCTCAATCCTAATGTTTCATATATATATATATATATATATATATATATATACAAACAAACAAACCAATATTAACAGAAATTATTAATATAAATAATATAATTAATTATTAAATATAAATAATAATTGACAAATAAATTCGGTCAGAAATTGTGAATTTTCATTAGGTGTTTTTTATCTGAAATTATTTTTAATATGCGGTTAAGTTGCCTAAAATCATCAATCAATCAATCAATAAATCAATCAATTAACCAATCAATCAATCAATCAATCAACCAACCGGTCAATCATTTAAATAAACAAACAAACGAATTTTGTTTTGAAGTTTAGACTACCTGTGCACATTATGTTCTTTTTATTATTCTATACTTTATTATTATTCTTATTAATAATTTATAAGAAATGAATTATTATTAATAACAAATAATTGTTTAATAATAATAATAATAATAATAATAATAATAATAATAATAATAATAATAATAATAATAATAATAATAACCATGTCCTTACTAAAATTATCCTGATTGTCATTTACTGGCTACAACTATAGGTTACAACTATAACTAATTTTTTTTTTCAATCTTTTTTGTATAGAGATAAATAGTTAATAGTTAAATGCACCACTTTTGAGTGACTTGACTTTTTTTTTGAAAATTCTAAAAGGTCGAGTCACTGCACTTAGTTTGAATGGCAGATAAATTTCCAATATTCCTCACTGTGTCCCTAAGCAAAAAGGCCGTGGCATCCCCAAATTAAAAAGAAGGGAAGAGAGGGAGAGGGAGAGAGAGAGAGAGAGAGAGAGAGAGAGAGAGAGAGAGAGAGAGAGAGAGAGAGCGAGAGAGAGAGAGAGAGCGAGAGAGAGAGAGAGAGAGAGATGGGGAAGCACCTTTAAACTCCATGCAAGGTCTAAAGGTACGCGTTTCAGTCACTTACAGGCATTTTAATACACATCTATATAGTTTATAATTGCTTTCTTTCATTAAAAAATGCCTTGGTGGGGGCTGGTTGGGGTAGAGATGGAGAGAGCAAGTCTCACCCAATGTTTCTGTCTGCCACTTTTCTCTCTCGTTCCGTAATTAAGAGCTCATGGAATCTGTAATGAATACTAATGGAGCAACCAGCCATCTGCACAAACACAGAATTAAAATCTACCATGCTGAGAGGGAAAGATAGATTGTGGGAGAGAGAAAGAGGGACAGAGAGGCAGAGATGGGAGGATGGGTGAGAAATTTAACCTTGCAGCAAACTCAGGCGTGAGGAAATGGAGCTATGTGGAGATTTTAAACACACACACACACACACACACACACACACACACACACACACACACACACACACACACACACACACACACACACACACACACACACACACAGTATTTGGACCCCCTACTGAGGAAAGTTGAATCAACAGCTGTTGATTCATAAACGCTATAAAAACAAAATACTTCATTTTATTATTTATTAAAGTTTGCAAAGGATCTCCACTCCATTCGTTTTTAAAAGTGTTGCCAAGGAACGTTTGGTTACAGACCTGCGCTCATTAACTATCTGACTTCATGGCCCTCCCATGTGGCTTAATGATTACCTGAATTTTACAACGCATTAGTAGAACAAGCACAACCTGAGAACTGCTGAGTTTCAGTGCAGTGGCATGAAACACCGCATGTTAATCTGAGAGAACGTTCTCCCTAAATGAACTGTGAAGTGGCATTCTTTCTGTCTACTGCTGCCCTCTAGAGGTCAATAGGTTCATTGTAACTGCCTGAAAAATTCGGACGTCATAATTTCTGTAACTCCGAAGTTATTTATGCTATTTAGTTAACGTAACGGCGTTATTTACTCCGTGTTTTGAATAAACATTACCCATATTAATGTTTTCACTAAAATAGAATACTCATAATTTTTTACCAACAAACATTCAAACAAATGTACCTTTCCACAAAGCATATGTTGAGTGCCATTTACACCTTACTGAATATTTGAATTAAAAGCAAATTGTCATTCTTGAAAAAAAGTATATTTTAATACATGAAAATATGCAAATCCAAAGAAATGTCAATACATTTATCAATACATTAGATGAGAAATAGAAAAATAATTAATTAAATATACATTAAATAAGCATAGTTGTTTAAGTGCTGCTCAGAGGATAGGACTGGGCTGCTGAACGGAAGGTTCTTGATTCAAGCTTGAGCGCCACCAAGCTGCCAGTGTTGAGTCTTTGAGCAAAGCCTGAACCTTCCTTGTTTCAGTGGCATGTATCATATCTGGCTTCTGCTTCCTCACATTTAATTTTTTCTTTCCTAATTTTTTTCCACTTTATTCTTTCTTTAATTTGCCAAGAAATGGGTGAATGAACATCAGCCAAATAACAACACAAAAAACAGTTTCATAAATGCTGTTCAATTTATTCTTGTGCTGTGTAATTTCTAGCTCTCTACCCAACAACTGGAACAGCATTCGCAAGAGAAACATCTCTGAAAGCACACTTTTGGAATTCCAGCTGATATTACATACATTGTGGTCAAAGTTTTTCCATGGAAATTGTTCCATGGAGTTAAAGAATTGATATTTTGATGCTGTTTGGCAACTGGTGTTCAGGGGTCTTTTGTCAATATTAGTGCAATCATTAATTCCCCGCAGTGGCAGGATAGTTTAGTCTAAAATCTGGTTGTCTCTGCCAGGAAGTAATGACCTAAAATTTGCAACCAAATTAAAACTCAAATTGTTTGCACAAGCACAAAATCAGAGTTTAGTATTTGCCACTAAGGCTCTAGATATGAACCCAGAATAAAATATAGCATTTAACAACAATTTTTGTTGTGGAATTTTGTAACTGGTTGCTCTCAGATCGTAATGGTAATTTTTTTGCGTTTGTCTTTTTCCTCAAGAAATCAGATTACCAACTCTAAATTGAAAAAAATTAATAAAATAAATAAACAAATAAAAGTAATATCTAACATTTGTCAGTTCAACCCTTTCCCTGCTCAGGTTTAAATATTTTGAGTATTTAAAATATATATTTTAAATAAAATTGAAAAATATAGGCTGTTGAAAAACGCCTGGTCATGGATGTGTGAACTGACATGTGCTATTCAATTTATTTAATTCTTCTTCTTCTTTTTCTTCTTTCGGTTTCTCCCATTAGGGGTCGCCACAGCGGCTCATCCGTCTCCATACATCTGTCCTCTACATCTGCCTCTTTCAACCCAACTCCCTGCATGTCTTCCCTCACCACATCCATAAACAAAATGTATTTGATTCAGTTTTGTTATTTGTTATCCTCCTAATCATTCTGGAGTTCACGCGTTTCTATGCTGTATGCTCCGATCAAGTCTATGAGTGGGTGATTATGTAATACCTGTGCACATGTGCAGGTGTCCTAGAATACTTGTGTTTCGAGACCATGGCCTTATTTCCAATGAAAACTGAATGGTAATTATATATGCTGTAATGCCCCCGTGTGGACCACTTTGCCACAGCAGAATCTAAAGTCGAGACTCGTCTTTAAATTATAGATGGGTGCAGGTGTGTTGTGAACATGAGAAAAGGTGTATTATTTTGATGAGACAAGATTTGGAATGCAAATGTATGCATATAAATCGAAATATACATAAATAAACATATGAAATATATAAAAATATATATTTATTTATAAACATTGCTAAAAATAATTAAATAAAACTATAAAAAATTGGTGATAAAAAATAGATTAGATCTAGATTGTGCCAGACAAGTCATTTCTAATATTTTTTAATAATAATAGTGACCATTTTTGCATCATTTTCTTGACAATTACTTGGTTTGCTTTTCAAGTTTTGGAATTGGCTACTTTAAATAATGTCAGCCAAACAAAATGCTGAAATAGATCATGTTCAAAATCTTCCTACCCTGTTTTGTTCAAACACTGAAGGCAAAACCCATAATAATCACAGACTTTGCCACAGTACTGCGTGGCACTACCCACCCTGGCAGGTAAAAAAGTGCTCTAAGTGTCTTTAAAGAAATATGCAATATCAGGAGTTGAATGTCAGGAACTTTTACTTTAACAAACTTTTTAGCCATAAAACTTTGTTTTTCAAAAATACTTACTATAGTAACATCTGTTTATATATACATATGTATATATAAAAAAATTAAAAAAGCCGTAAGAAAACGGGGTTGCAAAGGATGGTTTGCAAGCACAATTTATCAATTAATAATTGCAATAAGTAAAGAAAAAGAAAAGAGCATTTTATTCTGGGGAATGAGAATGTTAAGGCAGGACATTAAAAAACTGCCAGCAAGAATCATTTATTCGTCTTTAGTGAACAGGACAGCAGGGAATTGTCAGTCAATCAAAACTCTCTCTTTCTTACACACACACACACACACACACACACACACACACACACACACACACACACACACACACACACACACACACACACACACACACACACAGATCACACCAGAAATATAAAAATTTAATATAGATTTAACATTTCTGTAAGAGGATATTCTTTGCATATTAATGGGTTCTGTGATTCCAAAAAGTTCTTCTTGGGTTCCTATAGGGTCCACACAAAACATGTTAGTCTGTAAGTTGAGACAGCTGAAGCATTTGAGGTTTTAGAGTATAACTTGCATTTAACTTGCGTTTAAAATTAACCTATAAAACGCTAAGGTACAAAATAACTCTATTGTCGAAAGAGGCACCATTTACGCGCAGCTGGATACCTGGTACGCGGCTGGGCTTGTTAGTCATCACACTAATACATGGATACTCTGTTATTGACAGCAAACAGAGAAGAGACAGAAAGCGAGAAAATGCGGTAGGTCCTGTTAAAAACCGTTCAAAAAAAGAGGTGTCCGGTGACGCGTTCGCACCTCGATCCATTAATAAACTAATTGACCACATTGTTTCACATTAACTCTGTGTGTTCAGCTAATCTGTTCTCTTCAGCTAGCTGCTGTTTTTCACTCGCGCTGAACGAGCTGGGAAAAGTCACTAACATCTGTACTGCTGACATCTGTGTGTCAAGTGAAGCAGCTTCCACCTGCGCACGCACGCACACACACACACACACACACACACGCACGCACACACGCACACACACACGTACACAAACACACATAATGCACTATGCAGAATATACTATAGTAACGTTATATTATTCATCTTATAGCATACATATACCTTTTTATTGCATTATATATATATTTTTTTTATTTTAGCTCCCCTGGAATCCCCCGTGTCTCTCTCTCTCTCTCTCTCTCTCTCTCTCTCTCTCTCTCTCTCTCTCTCTCTCTCTCTCAAACACACGAGAAAACAGGAATGACTCAATTTCCTGAGAGTAAAAAAAAAAAAAAAGAAGAAGAGGCTTCGTTGAAAAGTTACACGGGATGTGGCATTAGCATAAAGTGCTCGTTTAGAACAGGGTCTCTCTCCTTGTGCTCTTTTCAGCCGCCTTAGCGCGCGTTAGAAGTCATTGTGCGCTCCATACGAAACCCTTCACAAAGACACAATGGCCTCTTCTACTTCAAACGTTAGTAATGAATGCTAATGACCGCCAGATTGAGTGGCAGGGCAGTGCTCTACAAATAAAATGCAAACACCAGACTTTTACAATCGCCTAAGTCGATTTCAAACAAAAGATCATAAGAGTTTATGTTTTTTTTTTCTGTTTTTTTTTTGTTTTTTTTTTATAAATGAAAGAATGACTCTTGCCTCTCTTGGAAAAAGCTCTCTTGGAAAAGGCTATTTTTTTTGGCATTCCATAAAGCATGATGTTGAAAAAAATGTGAATATAGTATGTGATTTGTTATGTGTTCCATACAAATTAGTCAGTATAGTCAAATAGTACACACTGGTCATATGCAAGTCATAAGCGTTTCTTGGGTATATGTGTGCACCTTTAAATCTAAGATTTTTAACAATTGCGAAGATTAAACTGAACCCCTAAAGGAAAAAAAAAATTAAAACTGAAGTTCAATATATGGTTGCAATTTAGTGTTAGTTAGTTTAGGTAGGATTCTGTCAATGGAAAGTCTCCACAAGTATGATAAGGTGTGTGTGTGAGGGTGTGTGGGCGCTTGTGTGTGTTAGCGAGAGAGAGAGAGGGACAGAAAGAGAGAGAGAGAGAGAGAGAGAGAGAGAGAGAGAGAGAGAGAGAGAGAGAGAGAGAGAGAGAGAGAGAGAGAGAGAGAGAGAGCGAGAATGTTTTAGTAAATCTTTGCACTCCATCTGTACATCTGACTGCATTTTCCAGAGTGTTCAAGATAGCCAAGACTAATTTCTCAAAATAGAATATGATGCAGTGGAGAAATGATGAGCCATACTGCTAATGCTGACTGTGGGGGTGCAGACTGAAGCACATTGGGGGAAGTGGAGAGGAACAACAACTAATTGGACTGGTGAGCTCCACTCCCCTTTCTTGTTGTTCCTGTGGCTTTTCTACCCCCCCAATCTCTCAGTCTGCTGTGGATTACACTACAACACTTCAGAGATGCTTTGTTTGTACATAGACACACACACACACACACACACACACACACACACACACACACACCAGACACACATTTCAAGTTTTGTAGAGGGACACGGAGATGTAAATGGGCTCAACGAACATGTAGTAGAATATGAAGAGCTTATTAAATGTCTAATTAATATGTCTAATTCCTTTTATAGTCATTTTAACACCCTCTACCCGTCTTATCCTCTCCCTTTCCCTCTCTCTGTGCCTGTTTTACAGAGCTGTTACAAGTACCTGCTGAAAGAACAGATTAATGAAACTATGAAGGCTTTTCCTGACAGTGCTCCCTTATTAGGCTTTTTCATCTTTATAGCCAGTAATCACGTGAAATGTAGCCCACAGACTGGTAAGTTCCAGGAAAACAGAAATCACTCTTTAGGTAACTAAATTTTCTGCATTTACACACACATCTTAAGAATTCTGTATTGTGTTACTATTTTTTTTTTTTTTTTTTTTGAGAAAGAATATATTCATGCTTATTAAGAGATAAGATAAGATAAGATAAGATAAGATAAGATAAGATAAGATAAGATAAGATAAGATATACTTTTATTCGAGCAGCAGCATAGAAAAAGAAATGCAAATATATAAAAAAAATAGACATACTTTAGTATACACAACACAATGTATAAATACAAATAAGAAAAAGAAAAAGAGACCACTAGTAATTAGTTATGCTAACAGACATGTTCCACACAGTAAAACGGACATCATTTAAAAAAAAATGATAAGCCTAAATAAAAGTTATGATTAAACTATTAATATATTAAGTATCATTATTTATTTAAATGTGTTAGTTATTATTCAGAATAGGTATTGGAACTTTAAAAACCTAACAGCTTACATTGAAATAAGACATCAAATTAATGCCTTATGTAAATAGAAACTGTTGAGTATTAAGTATTAATTGAGTATTTCTTATTACTTTTTATTACTATTAGCAAGTATGTTTTACTGTCAAATGTTGGTTAGGTATTAATAATGGCTGGACGGTCAGTTGATGTCTTTTAGAATGTACACTCTTAAAAACAAAGATGAAATCTAAATGAATTTAGGACCTTTGTTTGCCCTTTTGGACATAATCTACAGCAGAGTGCTTCCCTATCAGCAAAATACAAAGTGGAACCTTTGTAGAACCTTTCTATCTAAATATATAACCCTAGGTTAACCAGAAAGATAAAAATGCTAATAAATCCTATTAATTCGGTTAAATTATTCTCACAATTGGTTATTTTATTGTTCTGTACCTGTAATCCACTATTATTGGATGGTTTAGTATATCTGTAGGCTTTCCTTTAAGGATTAACTGGATTAAGAGAGGAGAAAAGAAACATTGTGACAAGTGTGTTAACTAATAATGCCTGTGTTCTCAGTGAAGGATTACTAATCCAAACTAATCACGATCGTCAGGCCTATGGCTGCACAAAGCCACCATGCTAACGGGCTTTAGCGTCCTTCAGTGTTCTACAGAGAAAACACAAGAGGAGGACAGTACCATGCCTAAAAGGCTCTGTCTCTGAAAGGTAGACACGTTATTTCTCTATAAAATGAATCAGTCTGCTTGGTGCCAGAGAGGCAGCATATTTCTCTGACTCCTGAAGCTTAGATTATCTCTGGTTTTCTCTGCTCAAAAGGCTACTAGAAAGCTACTCGTCCCATAAATTAGTGCTAAAATTATGGAGACCTTACACTACCTCAATTTACTTTAAAGATAAAATAAAGAGAAAGGGGCTTAATACTATACAAACGTACATTACAGCACGGTGAAATTCTCTCTTCTCATATTCTAGTGATGTTAGAAAGCTGGGGTCAGAGCACAGAGTAAGTCATGATACAACATCCCTGGAGCACAAAGGGTCAAGGGCCTTGTTTAAGGGCCCAACTCTACATACAATCCCATGGCTATATTCACTAACTTGAATCTGCATGTCATTCCCAAGCTTTCCACAAAAAATTAGATGGATATTAAACCAAACACAGTGGAAAGAAGTAACATAAGATTGCTTCAAAGCATTGCTTCACTTTGTGAAGACACAGTCATCTGCTAAAGTTTTAGTCTTGTTTCTGGTCTTAATAATTGCTTTCATTGTAAATATTTATCAAATGCCAACTTATTTCTCATATATGTTTCTTTAATGTGAGTTGTTTAGCTGAGACAATTTACATGCTATAATCTAGTTTGCTGCTTTTTTTTTTTTTTTTTTGCTTTTTCCAGACGAACTTCTTTAAGAATCTTATTTCCAGTAAACTTTATATCATTCTAAAAAACTGAAGTCTTTTAACAGGTATAATCAAATATAATGATAATCTATTACGAGATTCCAAAGTTTCAGTTATAATTTAGAAATAAGATGAGTTACCATTTTAATTATTTAAAAGCACAATATATTGCATCATTTTATCCATTCATGTTTAGTAACATTTTTTCTGATCATATTTCAGTTTTTTTTTTTTTTTTGTGCAACATTTGAACACTGTGATTGTGATTGGTTGTTTGAGTTGATCTTTCTAAAATACATCTAGTTCTTTATAATAAGGTTAAGGTTGAAGGTTGTAGCTCAGTGGTTAAGGTGTTGGACACTGGATCAGAAGGTCATGTGTTTAAATCCAGCACCATCAGGCTGCTACTGTTGGGCCCTTGAGCAAGATCAATAACGCTTCAAGAGCAAGATTAACTGCTCAGTTGAAAGTCGCTCTGAATAAGGGTGTATGCCAAATGCCATAAATGTGTATAATATTATTATTTACTATTTCATGTCTTTTCAAAGCCCCAGGTTGACAACAAAAGACGTCTACGACTTGTTCATATATATAAAATATATATATTCAGTTTATTTCATGCATACAAATGTGTACTAAAAAAGCAATTGTACTCTAATAAGAGCAATAATACAAAAAGGTCTTAAATATATAGGTATCTATTATTTAAATATATTGGGTTTTTTTTCTTTTCTTTTTTTATACAAAAGGTGATACTACAAAATGTGTAGCAATCCAAGTATGTACAAAAGGCAGTGTTGGTAAAGTCATTGTAAGGCTAAATTCTCAGGCGTGCAGGGAGTCATCGATGTCAACATCAGAGTCTTCTGTGAAATCGTGCTCGTCTTCGTCTCCTTCATCCTCACGGCCTTGAGATCCGGGGCTTTTGGGCGGAACCGCGAGTCCAAGTTTGGCAAGTTTGGCCTGCTGTTGCTCAAGACTCTGTTTTCTCCATTTGATGCGCCTGTTCTGGAACCAAACTTTGACCTGGAAATAGAACAAAGGATTTTTTTTAGTATATTGATTTTTGCTTTATCGTGTAGGTATTTTTATGTGATGAACTTGAAAAAATAATAGTTCTCACTATTTACCTGTGCCTCGGTGAGCTGGAGTGAGGATGCGAGCAGGAAGCGCTCTGATCCCACCATGTACTGCTGGCGCGCAAACTCCTTCTCCAAGCGGGACAACTGCTCGTTGGTGAAGCTTGTGCGCATCCGCTTTGACTTCCCCGCTTTGTGCTTGTAGTGCGAGTGAACTCCTGCTTTAGACAGTGTGGGACCTAAAATAACGACAGAAGATTTTAGATGTGTGTCTCATAATAACATTTTGGTGTAGTGAATCATATCAAAGAGCTCTTACCTTGTGAGTAAACTGATCCTGCGCATGTTGTCTGGTACCCGTAGGGTGGACAGCAGTAGACTGGGTAGCTGGATTGCGTGTGCATCATAGCCGGGGTGTACAGGTATTGAGGAAGTGGAGGACACATTTGTCCTGCGTGTAGAAAGAGACCTGGTGGTGTTGGCGCAGGGTTCAGTGAGCCGTGAAATGGACTCGTCTTCGTGTTTTCGGTGTGGTCCGGCTTGGCGAGAAGAGCGTCAATAGTGAACGATTTGCCCACGTTGGGTTTTGCAGCAGTGGCCAGGCACGCACTGCTGGCATAGTCCGGGTGAAGAGTGGCGAGTGGACGCATTGAAAATCCGTAGGGTCCGTGAGGCCGTGCAGGGATCTGCATGGTTCTCCTCTTTTGGTTTTTTGAAGGTGTATGGTAAAAGCAAAAGAACAAATAAAGCAGCAGGTTATCCGTGCCTCTGTGTTGCTCAGGCTTCCTGTAAGAGAAGTGGAATGATAACCAGGAGAGGCCACGGCTCTTTTATACACGCCCTGGAGTGCGAGGTGTCAACGACCCCCCCTTTCGCGCTTTTGTCTTTCAAAGTAGCAGATGAGTCAAACGAGCGGCGCTACAAGGGATCCAATTAACTGATGGAGTTGTAACAAGCTGAGATTGTCAAATATCCTAATGGCTCTTTCCACTATGTGTCTCCGGAGGTAACCCAGGAACACAGAAAAGGGGTCGGAGACGAGGAGCGGGGGGTCCAGATTTAGTACAAATTCCTGCAATCCTTGGTGAGTCAGAAGCGCCAGGCGCAACTCAGTGAAACCATTGATGTTCCCAAATCATCTTATTTCGGCTCTCGGGAATCAAAGCGCGCCGCCAAATGCGCCACACCGCGGAACAAATACCCTCACATTCAGTGGTCAACTAGGAATAAAACACACACACCAGAACCTTCTAATCACATTTCAGTTCAGGCCCAAATCCTGTATCTCACTAGAACTTCAAACTAACAGATCCAGACAACTTTCAGACCGATGTTGCATTAGAAATGTGGTTCATACATTAGAAGCTTTCACGTGTGAGATGGCAGTGACAGTGCATTATCTCAGTTTCAGTCTCAAGGTGTCAAATGAAAGTTGCAGGTCTGTCCTGAGCCATCGTGTCAGCACACTAAGCAGATCTCCTCCCTCGAGATCATGGCCGGTCAAGACACCTTTTAGACGAGGTGTGTGTTTTTGCAGTTTTGAAATGGCCTCTTTCGGTAGTTTTGTCCGGGCGTGAGTTTCTTCACGGCGGCCAAGGTGATGTTTCTACTATTTGGGTAAATACGAAGAGAGTACTAATCCGGGATCTGATCACTTAATAATGCGGGAGAAATTTGGAGTCATATTAATCTTGAAAGAAGTAACACGATGAAGTTAGAACAGAAGAGTGCGATCTAAAAACTAAAACATTTTGTATATTGTGTTTTCTTTGTTCATTTTAATCTGTTACTGTTTTGTCTTTTCATTTTTAATTATATTCCACCTGTTCTGCGTTATCTTTTGCTGCGCTGGCAACACACAACTGTCTGTTATGCCAATAAAACATACAAAATAAGACCGAGAGACAGATAAAGAGAAAGAAAGAAAAAGAGAAAAAGAGAGAAAGAAAGAAAGAAAGAAAGAGAGAGAGAGGACGGGAGAAAGAGAGAGAGAGGACTAGAGAGAGAGAGAGAGAGAGAGAGAGGGAGGGAGGACGGGATAGATAGATAGATAGATAGATAGATAGATAGATAGATAGATAGATAGATAGATAGATAGATAGATAGATAGAGAGAGAGAGAGAGAGAGAGAGAGAGAGAGAGAGAGAGAGAGAGATAGATAGATAGATAGATAGATAGATAGATAGATAGATAGATAGATAGAAAGAGAGAGAGAGAGAGAGAGAGAGAGAGAGAGAGAGAGAGAGAGAGAGAGAGAGAGAAGGAGAAAGAGAATGAGAGAGAGAGAGAGAGAGAGAGAGAGAGAGAGAGAGAGAGAGAGAGAGAGAGAGAGAGAGAGAGAGAACGGGGGAAAGAGAGAGAGAGAAAGAGAGAGAGAAAGAGAATGAGAGAGAGAGAAAGAGAGAGAGAGAGAGAGAGAGAGAGAGAGAGAGAGAGAGAGAGAGAGAGAGAGAGAGAGAGAGAGAGATGTGTGTTTAGAGACTGATTTGTTTAATAGAAATTAGTGTTTGGAAGCCTGAAGGACTTTCTCATTGCTGAATGTCAATTAGGAGATGAAACACTGCAGATGAAAAGGTCCGGTTTCACTAAAGGAAGTGATTCCCTTTTTTACACCGCGTTAGTACAAACAATGTCTCTTTTAACCGAGGATTATAGCCAGCTCTGCAAACTCCTCGGCCTTATTGGCGTGAGCCGAGAGCGCTCGAAAGGACTCGCTAAAACGCACTCAAACACGACTCTGCCTTTGACCTGCGCGTTTTCTAATTACAGCGCAGCGCCTGACACCAACGCGCTTAATGAAGCAGGCAAACAGCAGCCAACAGCACATCTGGGCGCCTCTGCATTGCCGCTGGTCTTCCAAGGCTCCGTTGTTATAAACGCGTTTTCTGAACAGTTTCTGGAAAACAGGAATCAAGCGGAGAGAGAATATTTACTTATTACCGTTTAGTTCTCACTTCATCCCCCCACTAAACATTCAATCACTTGCCCCATCAGAGACAGCACTGTCTATATAGTGTGCCTTTAAAGAAGAAACCAACTCTTTTGGTTAATTCTGTATCATACTTTAATAATTTGTAGCTTATCCATCCTTTCTTGCCTGTTCTGCTTGTTAATGAAACTCCCAACTTTGCACAATAAGCAAATGTTATGCAATTCACTTGGGCATGTACAGTATATAAGAAAAACATATCCTCTGTAGACTAATGAAAGAGAAATAATAGAAAGCTGTTTATGTTTTTTAATGCAAATCTAAATCATGAATCATTAGCCCAGGCCAAGTTGATGTGACCACCCAAAATCAAGGCTAGGTCTGGATTTGTGTATTGGAGCCAGACAAAGAATACACTTTGGTCATGAAGGCCTATTCATAGGCATATAGGAGAACAGTAGCTGTCCCTCCTACAATAAAACATCCTTCTTGTAAAACTCTGAAGCTCAATGCCTATACACTTCTTTTTTTTATCACAAGTTTTCCTTAAGAGCAATCCAAGTTGAATACATGTAAAATCTCTTAAAAAAAAAAAAAAAAAAAAGGTATATGCTGATGTATGATAACACACATGAACAGGACAGAAGGACATAAGACATAAGAACAGTAAACTATTCTTTATTTTAGAAATTATATATAATTGTTTTGTTCTGACTCTTTAAAAGAGATGAAAATAGAAAGTAGCACACACTTTTAAAGTCAATACTACAATCATCCTTGTTGCTTTGTGTTTGAGTTCATAAACATGCTTATCATCATCATTATTACTCAGGTGAAAATGGACCAATATTCTCACCTAAAACCTATTCAACAGACATCAAACCATCTTTTCTCAGCTCCATTAATGTGTGCACTAAGCGAGCACAGTGAGCATGAATGGGCCATCTCATTGCGGAGGCTCATTCTTCGCTCTTGCACAAGCTGTCAGGGTCATTGGGGCAAAACAATAATGAGTCATTGGCCCTTTTCTCTTGCCTTGACTGTTGAGAGTGGTTTGGGCGGATAACCTGGCAAACCACGTCTGGCTCCAATACACACCTGATCTCAACCTAAAGAAAGCTACAAGGTTTAGGCATGTTTTTGGGGATAATTAGAGTGTGAAACTGACATGAAACCAAAATGGATAGTTATTACTATAGCATATAAGACACAGTATATATAAACGCTTCTGAGAAATAACTATGATTGTGCCACTGTTTACCCGATAGTATGATCTTAAATTTTATTTGCTTATTTCATGTGAGAGTCTTTAAATGTAGACTTTCCATTTACTTCACTTACTGCTCAATCAAGAAACTGATTTACATTGCATGTAAATATTTAGACATATGCACATGTATACATATATCTCAGATAGATAGATAGATAGATAGATAGATAGATAGATAGATAGATAGATAGATAGATAGATAGATAGATAGATAGATAGATAGATAGATAGATAGATAGAAGACTATATACACAGTATTGAAGGAATGCATTGAGAAGGTAAATGCAAAATCAAAAAAACATTTGTCAGCATCATGTGAAATGACTTTTAAATGTTACTTTGCAAAATAGATGTCCATGCCTTTATTTATAAAGCATGTTTTTTTTAAAAACAATAAATAAATTTAAATGTTCAAATATGTGGAAATTGTTCAAAATGTTTATGCTTTATGCAGTCTGTCTATCAGTTTCATCCCTAATGCTGATGAATTGCTATGTATTTGGAATGTAAATCAGTACATGAGTTTTTTAAGATTTGTCTGCTTTGTCCTCAAGAGGTTAAATGCAAATTGACTCACTGATCCTAAGGTTGTCTTTGCTGTGACACATTTTGTTAGCCAAAATGTTACATTCATAATGCTGAAAGATTTACTGGTGGAAGCCAAAAAAAATCAACCTCAAATCTTGATATTTGCCCTTGGGCTCTTTTGGTTTACATGATATGCAAATGTGTCAGCATTTGTCCCTTCTATCATTAGTTTGCCCTGTGCGTACACCTTATCCAGACAAATAAAAGTCACTTTTGCATTTTCAAGATCACAAAATTTACAAAAGCATTTGTTTGAGAGATTAAAGCTGACACTGCAAACACCCTTGAAGTGTCTTTTTTTTTTATTGACGACTTATGATAGTTAAGGCATAAAAATTAAGTTCTATGGAAATGTGTACATGTTTATGGAGAATCTGAGCTGTGAAAATCTTAAAATAAATTAAGCTAAAATAAGCTAAACTGTGTGTGTATTCAGGCTGTCTGACACTGGTGGACCACACCTTGTCCTTCTTGATAGTCCAACCATGAATTCCATGACAGAGTTTCTCCTTCAGCATGAAGCATCATTCATGCATCTTTGAGAATGCAGGCTTTAAAACCTTGCTCCATTCTCACACTCATTCTGTAGGTGTGACTAATGCTTCATTACCCCACAGGCCCATTGTTCAGTGACCTTCATAGGTGAAACAATACAACCAAGTGGAACTTAGATAGAGGCATTTAATAGGCTTTATTCTCATCTCACTTGTAGTAATGACTTCAAGACAACAAATAACAAAATTAGCCACTGATTTAAAATCGCTTACACATATTAAAAATGAATAAAAATAAAAAAATAGGACAAATCTATTTGTAGTAACTTGACTAGACATGCAATATTATACAATGATGAATCAGAAATATCCAGTGATATTAACAATCTAAAATATGTAATGTATGTAATAAATTTAATGCACCATCCAGAACTACACAACTTACACAACAACTACAAAGCTTTGTGTTACAATAGTGCTTGACTATTATACTGGAGTATAGGACAGTTTGAGAAAATCACACAATGCACACAGCATGGGATTTATGGTAAAATCTTATAAAAACCCATCATGGAATATGCAATGTGTGAATATGTAATCTATTTCTCAAGTGCCACTATGCAGGTGGTCCAAAAGCAGAGGGGGGCTTTATATGGGGGGTGTTTTAGAGGCCTAAAGGTACTATAAGGGGTATTTGAGAAAGTTATGCATGAAGACACCCTTTAATGGAGGTGAGAAGTGGTGGGTTGGACTTTGACACTTCATCAGTGTTTACACTTCCTGTAAGTTTACAGGCGCCTGAGAGAAAAAAAGGAGAGAGAGTGGAGTAAACATGGTACAGAAGACTAGTAGCTTAAAATTTCCCTGCAGATGCTGGCCATAGCAATGTCAGTGGCTTGGACCTTTATACGTTCAACTTTTATCATCTAATTGAATTACATTTCGGACTTTCTTTGTTTTGCACAAATTAGTATTTTATGTAAAAAAAAAATGTGTAAAAATTTTTACATGTCTGTCAAGTGTGATATTATCCTATTTTTTGCTGAATCTTATTTAATAATGTTAAATTCCGAAGTTGAGTCTCCTATTATTCTTTTATGTTTAAGAAGTTATTTTGGTAAAGTTTTTTTGTACATTTTTGTAAATTTTATTCTGTGTTCAGGATCAATAATATTAAAATTGTGTTGTGTTTTACAGCGTCTTTCTCTGAAATTCTACATCAAAGGCTTGCATCCATGGAGATGTCTCATATAAACACACAATTTCCTGGGAGGAATGTGCTCATGCATTCTTAAATGGAGTCTTGAAGTCATTAGGGCACATTATTTCAGATTTTACTGTTTGAAAGTTCAACTGTCCTTTATGATGCCATTTATTAATTTTTTTTTACATGCCAGTGACATTATAGATGGTTATCATTCCTTTTAAATAAAACCTTTCTGTTGCTGTTAAAAGATTAGAAAAATGTGTTTAATTTCAGTATTTGCTTAATTTTTTGCTTTCTATGCTTTTGCCAGATACTACAAATGTAAATGCCTCAATGTAACATGTGTGAACAGACTTGTTATTTAAATAAGCAGTCACAATTATTATTTTATTAAAACTGTATTGAAGATGGGTGGCACAGCAGGTAGCATTGCCCCCTTACAGCTTGATCCTTGAGGTTTGATCCTGAGCTCAAGAGTCTATGCAGTGTTTCTGTGATTGTTCTCCCAGTGACTGCATCCCCTTTTGATTTCTTCCCAAAAGCATGCAATTGGTCTACTGGGTGAAGATGAACTGGCCCTATAGGTAATATGTGTGAGCATGGTGTATAGAAATGCAACTCATGCAGGTGCATTGCAGTCTCTTGTATAGTGTCCTTGGAATATCTAGGGCAGTCCAGTCTCTTCTCCAGTGTCTCTGATTTACTGCAGTCCTGAGCAGGGTAAAATAGTTTCTAAAAGATCGTATTGACAATTTGAATGAAAACCCTAGCTGCAATATTCAAGAAATATAAAATTATGAAAACAAATATAGAACTTCTCCAAAGATGTAAAAATAACATTACAAATTTGCTTTGCTAAACACTGAAAACATTTAGATTTGAGGAGAAAGGCTGAAAATAGATCAGAATCTCAGAAGTTTCTTTTTTAAATTCAGGGGGTTCTCTTTTCAGCGTCCTATTCAAAATTTCCTTCTTCTCAGCACTTCAAAATGCTTTTTGTTTTATCAAAATATCTCTTGTCGTCATGTTGGTAAATAATTATCAACAAACACTCTTTTCTCAGTGAAACCAAGGAATGAAACTAAGCTTAGCCAATCAAAGCTATTCATTATTTAAACAATTATAACACATTATATTATCACACACCTTGGCAACAAGAAACTCCTGTCAGTCACATGCTCCAATATTTTTAGCACTTTGCAAATAAATGGGTTCAAACCCAAGTTAACACATCTAGGTGTATGAAAGCTGAAATCCTAATAAATTGTTTTATATTAAAACAATTATATAAGCCAATAAACACGAACATTGATTTTAAATACAGACTTGATTTCCATTGATTCTATTCAGACATTTACTGCTAATCTCTTAATTTATATAATCATGGTATACTTAATCACTGCCAGCTGACAGACTTTACCAATCATGAACTGAATGACATGTTTTTTCAGTATGAAATAGTTTGAACTCTTGTGTGTGTGTGTGTGTGTGTGTGTGTGTGTGTGTGTCCCAATCAGAAAAAATAAATCATAGGTTTTAATTCAACAATCAGAGTCCTCTTGCATAGGTTACATACTGTGAAACTAAAACGCAAATAATAATAATAATAATAATAATAATAATAATAATAATAATAATAATAATAATAATAATAATAATAATAGGAGGAAGGTGAAGAAACGTTTGAAAACATTTGAAAATACTAAGCTGCAGTTAAAGGTTTCCAGATTTTAAATATATTTTGTGTCTCGATGACGCAAAATCTAAGACGCCCTCAAGCCACGAGTGAAGACTCCTGCATGTAGGAGAACAAATTAAGTTTGGTTTTTAAATCTACTGCACCATCTGCTGGCCAAACCTCAGAATCATGATGCATGACTTGAAAAACACAGGCATGAAAGTCTGCGTCATTTATTTTATAAAAAGCATAATTTGAACTTAATCAACATTAATAATGTTTTTACTTCAAAATGTTATTTTTTTATATTTTATTTTTATATGTTATAAAGCCTATTTCAGTGTTGTATCTTTTTGACATTTATTTTCATATAGAGAGTCTGTAATGATTTACTGAGATTTTAAAGTAAGGCATGAATATTGTAGAATGCCGAGTGTTTAAAGGCCCTGGCATGGAGAAGCTGATGCTGGATCTATGATGATCACAAATTGTTCTGTATTGTTGAAAGATTTATGACCAAACTTTTGACGTCACCCATATGAGGATGGGTTCCCCTTTGAGTCTGGTTCCTCTCAAGGTTTCTTCCTCATATCATCTAAGGGAGTTTTTCCTTGCCACTGTCGCCACGGCTGCTCATCAGGGACAAACGCACACCATTCACCTTCACTGTTGTTTTCTGTAAAGCTGCTTTGAGACAATGTCTGTTGTGAAAAGCGCTATACAAATAAACTTGACTTGACTTGACTTGAATTTCTTGAAGGATTTATTTTATTTATTTATTTTTTAGCTTTGTAAGGTAGCTGGTAAATATTTACAGCAGCAAGCATTTACATTTAATACAAAGCAATGATGCCCAAACTTGGGCCCACATGCCAAAGCTAGCCCATGGTGGTCTTTGATTAGGCCTGCTATGAAATATATAATAAGATGCCATTCAAAAAATCTTTTGAAAGATAAAAGCCAGCTTAATAGCCTCATTACACACCACTGTGGTGAGACCTGCGATGTTGTATGGTTTAGAGACAGTGGCATTGAGTAAAAGACAGGAGATGGAGCTGGAGGTAGCAGAGCTGAAAATGTTGAGGTTTTCATTGGAAGTGATGAGGATGGACAGGATTAGAAATAAGTTTATTAGAGGGACAGTGCATGTAGGACGTTCTGGAGACAAGGTGAGGGAGGCGAGATTAAGATGGTTTGGACATGTGCAGAGGAGGGACATGGGGTATATCAGTAGGAGAATGCTGAGGATGGAGCCTCCAGAAGGGAGGAAAAGTGGAAGGCAAAGGAGGAGGTTTATGGACGTGGTGAGGGAAGACATGCCGGTAGTTGTTTTGAAAGAGGCAGATGTAGAGGACAGGGGGTATGGAGACAGATGATCCACTGTGGTGACCCCTAACAGGAGCAGGTAAATAAAAAGTTAATTAGATTACAGAGTAAAGTTGTTTATTAATTTAATTGTTAATGTATGTATGTATGTATGTATTTATTAAATATAATAAAATCATAAATGAAAATAACCATAGCAACTTTGTCTGAATATAATACAGTTTAGTATAATGCAACATTTACTTTTGGCCCACGGCCGATAATCAAGTCAGATTTTTGGTTCTGCATAGGAACAAGTTTGGGCTTCTCTTATATTTAGTATTATTAAAAAGTACACATGGTTGCGCTCCATGATTTTCATATAGAACTGACACCTGTATTATGAATGTCACTAATATATGCATAATGGATTTGAATGGAGAAAAGTTTGTCACCTGCCCCATTCAGTAGCCTGGGGCCAGAGGTGGGAAGTAACGGAATACAAATACTTTGTTACTGTACTTAAGTAGATTTTTTTGGTATCAGTACTTTACTCCACTATTTATTTTTCTGACAACTTTTTACTTTTACTCATTACATTTTTACACAAATATCTGTACTTTTTACTTCTTACATTTTCAAAACCGGCTTGTTACTTTAGTTTTAATCCATTGATTTGGTGAAATATAAAATATTTATTTTCACTGCGCGCTGATTTCAGCCGAACAACCGATTTCCTGTTCCTGTTACTAAACTGTATTAACGCTATCAATTCAGCGCGCATTTCTGTTTCTACCATTTTTATAAAAAGAAAATATAAATAGATAAATAAATAATTAATTAAATATAAAAGAGGTGAAATTAAAACCTCCAGCAAAACATACACTTATTCACGACGTCCCTTCTTTACTTAGATATAAAATAAATAAATAAACTTCACCGAAAAATAATTTTAATCAGTAAACTTTTGTTTTATTTTTGCGCCAAGTCTCAAATCAAACACCACAATCCGCCATGTTTTACACAATTAACCCTCTGGGTGGCGTTTTGTGGGTTTTTCCCTCATAATGGCGACACAAACTTAAATGTACTGTTTGTAAAGATAAAAACAATACATCATTCAAATCTGTGAAATGTCTATGATTATATATATATAAAAGCTTCTTGACTTGACTCGAAGAGGTGCACTTTCTTCGGTATCACCTCATTAACTGTCCGTGTGGAAACATAGCAAAGGCTCTTGCGTAATGATGTCCCCACGTCTCTGCACTGTTATAGCCTTTATATTTAATCACTGTACATATGCTTACATATATATCACATGCTGTAAATATAATATATATTTATCAGCACTATTTGCATGATTGCTACTTTTTGCACTTCTGGTAGATGCCAAACTGCATTTTGTTGCTGTGTACCTGTACTATGCAATGACAATAAAATTGAATCAATCAATCAATCAATCAATCTATCTATCTATCTATCTATCTATCTATCTATCTATCTATCTATCTATCTATCTATCTATCTATCTATCTATCTATCTATCTATCTAATATTAATATTATGTGAGGTCCAGTTAACAGCTAAAACAGGTAGAAGTAATAACTACTTTTTTACTTAAGTACATGTCGGAGTCAAGACTTCTTTACTTTCACTTAAGTAAAAAGGTATAATCAGTACTTCAACTTTTACCCGAGTATTTTAAAACATGAGTATCTGTACTTCTACTTAAGTAATGGATGTGTGTACTTTTGCCACCTCTGCCTGGGGCCAGTTGTTCAAAGGTAAGCTGATCGGATTTTGGTTATCGAATTGGATCAAATCTTGAAAATGGGTTGTTCAAAAGGGAAAGGAGAAATCTGAAATCGGACTAGATGACAGAATCCAATCCTACTTTAAATTTGTGTTGTTCAAAATGTTTCAGTAGGATTTGGATAAATTTGATCCAAAAAAACAGGATTATCCTGATCCCAACAGGGGGTAGGATTTCAAGGTGGATTCCAGGAGGAAAATGTAGTAAAACTCAAAAATTGGTCAAATGATAAATTTTTATCATTTGGTGTATATACTTTTATTTATATTTTTCACTTGACTTGTGTAACCATTGTAACAGTGATACAGTAGATATAGTAGACATAGGCTACCAATTAAGCTATTCAGTATAGTAAAGTAAAAATAATGAAATATGAAATAATTCCCCAAACAGATTTCAATAACAAACAAAAATAATATATTCAATTTTTCTGTCATTCATCACCGTATATTAATTTTAAAGAAACAATCATCAGAGATGAGCCTGTCAAAAATAATGTCTAACAATTGCATCCCTTACTATATGTCCAGTCAGTCCCTCATTCTGACAGAATGCCAGAGGTTGGTCTGGTTCTTCAACAGGCTCAGGTGCATTATAAACATCATCACAGAGAGGGACATTGTGCCTGGTAGCAATGTTTTGCAGGACGATACACGCTAGTATTATGTTGCATGCTCCCTGTGGTTCCACTCGCAAGTAGTTAAGGCATGCAAAGCGTCTCTTCCAAACTCCAAAACACTTGTTTTGCAATTAGCAGTGTTGAAGGGTGCCTGCGCAGGTGTGGTTGCTGCGAGAAAAGTAGTCATCAGCCATGGTAGGAGTGGATAGGCACTGTCTCCTAATATTATGCTATCCGGTCGGTTGGTTTGGAGCTCTCTGTATAAAGCACTCTCTCTCAGGATACGTGCATCATGAACAGACCCAGGCCACTTCACGGCAAGGTCTGCAATGTACTTAATATCAGCATTCCCAAAGCGAAAGCGAGCATACAGTTCTTCAGTGGTGTATTGCTCCAGTGGTTGTGCACGCTCAACATACACCCTTTGATGGTATCCTCTTCCACCAAAGCGGTGGACAATACCTGCCATGTCAGTGCCTCTCTCCAAGTCCTATGAGAAAGGCTGAATATAAGATAGCTGTCAAATACCCACACACCAATTGGCTGACGTGCTGTGGCTTGTGTTCCATTAAATCAATCATGCCCAAGGCCTATAAATACTATGTTCACTGCAACAGATTAGGTGGAACCATGGACTCGAAAGGACCTAATTTCACTCCTGCAGAAACCCATGCACTGCTGGAGGGTGTTAAGTACCATTATGCCTCAATAGTAGGAAGCTCTGTTACGGATGGAATGGTGACTAACAAATGGAAGAAAGACATTTGGGTTGAAATCACCCAGAATGTGAATGCAATGGGGTCTGGCCAGAAGAGAACCTTGGAGCAAGTGAAATTTAGATGGAAGAATTTGAGGGCTAGAACAACAAAGGACCTTGCTAAAACAAAAAACACCCAAACAGGCAACACACCCTTTAAGAAAGGTGAATACACAGATGTGGTTCTGGGCATTATTGAAGGTGAGAACTCTAAAGCTCTGCATGGGATTCAAGGTGCTGTAGGGGATGGTGAGCCTACGATTGTAGAGGAAAGTGAGCCAGTTCCTCCTAATGCAGAGGAAACACTCATTCTGGATCTCAGCCCTATTATTGAAATACAACCTGTATAGAAGTGTCCGTTGCCGAATAATAATGCCTTTGAATTACTTTTAAAACAAGAGACTAAAAAAGCAGAAGCACAGACACTCCTGGCAGAGGAACAAATCAAGTTGACCAAACTGCAGCAAACCAAAGCAAAAGTTCAGATCCGCCTCCTAAAAGCAGAGCTTGGAAATGCTGGTCTCTCCTCCTCAGATGAAAAAGAACCCTGAACATTCTTTATTTTGTTGACTATTGGACATTCAGCTATTTTTTTTAAAGACATTTTCAAAATATCCACAATGTTTTTGTTAATGTATATTTGGTTTTTTATTTTTTGTGACTCAGATGAGAGGTCATAAAATAAATTATGAGTGTAAGTGGATGTTTTTGTTATTTTTGTGTTTTGTCTCAAATTAACAAACTCTTACAGTGACCCCATGTTGGCTCTTTTACCTGTTCTTTACATAGCTGATAGCCCACGTTGTGATATGTTGTCCCATTTAGAGCACAGTTAATCTGGATTTGGTAATCTTGAAAACTGTGTATCTGGATCAGGGTGATCCAGTCTAATGTTGCTTTGAAAAACCGGTATAAAAGTAAGACAGCTTACCTGATCCTGGATAGGAAAAATTGGGATTTCCAAATCCGGATAATTTTGATCCAAATTAAACTTTTTGAACAACTGGCCCATGATGGGAATGTGGGGGTTAGGATTATAGGAATTGTAAAGCAGCCAACCACTAGAGGGCCTCAGAGATATTATTTGGCTTCACGTTTGATTTTCTGTTACGACCTCCATCCACAGTCATTAAACTGCACATAACCTTTTTATGATTTATTTTTATATTGTTATTATTACTATAATTATTATTATTGTTGTTGTTGTTGTTGTTGTTGTTGTTGTTGTTGTTGTTGTTGTTGTTGTTGTTGTTGTGTATGTCTATGTTGTATGGTTTAGAGACAGTGGCATTAAGTAAAAGACAGGAGGTGGAGCTGGAGGTAGCAGAGCTGAAGATGTTGAGGTTTTCATTGGGAGTGATGAGGATGGACAGGATTAGAACCGAGTTTATTTGAGGGACAGCGCATATAGGACGTTTTGGAGACAAGGTGAGGGAGGCGAGATTGAGATGGTTTGAACATGTTCAGAGGGGGGACATGGGGTATATCAGTAGGAGAATGCTGAAGATGGAGCCGCCAGAAAGGAGGAAAAGAGGAAGACCAAGGAGGAGGCTTATGGATGTGGTGAGGGAAGACATGCAGGTAGTTGGGGTGAAAGAGGCAGATGTAGAGGACAGGGTGTTGTGGAGACGGATGAAAACTAAATTTTGTTTTAATTCTAATGGAGCCCTGCAGGGGTGATTTATTAAAAGCACACCTATTGGGTATTTTTGTCAAGCTTTGAGATAAAAAACAAAAAAGATTTAAAAAATAGTTAATAAAAGAAAATCAAACGTGAAGCCAAAAAATATCTCTGAGGCCCTCTAGTGGTTGACTGCTTTACAATCCCTTTAATCCTGACCCCCACATTCCATGTCATGAAATAGGCAGGTGCCAAAGTTCCATTTGTTATTCCAATTATTGTTATTCTAATTATTATTATTAGGGGTTCAAGCATGAAATGCTAAAACTCTATTTTTTTTCTAGAGATTTTTATTACCGTGCCTATCAATAATTATTAAAAAAAAAAACAAACGTTGCACTTCATTCTCACTGCTTAAAGGGTCACCAAAATGTTCAAAGTAGGCGTGACTGACAAATATGGCAATAACTCATGAACGGAGATATCTTCACGAATCTTGATATATGTGTCTAAGTGTTCCATCTCTGTTCAGGAGCGAAAAAAAATTGTATAGCTTTGCCACTTGGTGGTGCTAAACAAAAAAAAGGAAAAACTGCTATGCAACCGGTTATCCGAATGACCTTAAACTTGGCATCTAGAGTCTTTTTTATTGTGTTTTTCAAGTGTATAACTGATTGTATATTGCACGATTTTTCGAACATACACTCAATTTTCATATAATTTGATTGATCTTCTTGTGAAGAGTAACATTGCCTTAAGGACCACTGCTGTCAATCAAACCATTTGTTAATTATTCTCAATTAGTTGAAAAACCTAGTTCCATTGTTCCAGATTCTCTGAATCTTTGGATGATATTATGCTTTGTAGATGATGGTAACTTCAAACTCTTTGCAATTTTTCTCTGAGAAACTCCTTTCTTATATTGCTCTACTATTTTTCGCTGCAGCATTGGGGGAATTGGTGATCCTCTGCCCATCTTGACTTCTGAGAGACACTGCCACTCTGAGAGGCTCTTTTTTATACCTAATCATGTTGCCAATTGACCTAATAAGTTGCAAATTGGTCCTCCAGCTGTTCCTTACATGTACATTTAACTTTAACTTTAACTGAACTTATTGCTACCTGTCCCAACTTTTTTGGAATGTGTAACTCTCATGAAATCCAAAATGAGCCAATATTTGGCATGACATTTCAAAATGTCTCACTTTCAACATATGATTATTTTATCTATATTCTATTATGAACAATTTGTACAGTTTCCCAACTTTTTTGGAATTGGGTTTGTAAAACAATAGACATGGACTTTGTCCATGTTGTTAACAAACATCAAACAAACAAAAAAAAACCCCCACAGTTCAATACCAGTATTAATTCCATAATACAAATTATATAAACAGTATATATATCAAATATTAAGTCTAAAAAAAGCTGTGTAAAATGTAAATAAAAGATGCAATTATTTGTTTGCTAATCTCAAAAACCCATATTTTATTCATAATAAAATATAGAAATCATATCAAATGTTTAAACAAAGGAAATGCATTATTAAAATAAAATATAAGGTAATTATAATGAAAGAAGTTGTTTAAAACTGTATAGCATCCACTCTTCTTTTAACAACAGTTTGTATGTCTTTGAAATGAGATCATTTGCTGGTGTTTTGGGAGAGGAATGTTGGCTATTTTGTCTAAAACAGAATTCTAGTTATTTAACTTTATTGTCATATTTTTTTGTTTCTTGATGTGCCAAAATCATTCTACCACAAAGCCATTCTGTTGTAATAGATGCACCATGCAATTTAGCATCATTTTGCTGAAATAAGGTGGTCTGAATGGAAGCATTTGTTGGTTTACAAAAAATGTAAAAGCTGCACATTCCATAACCTGTAATTGTCAGGGAATCACCTGCCACGCCTCCCTCGGCGGCTGTCATGCTGCCGCTTTCTCTGCCGGTCCCGGCTTTGATTACAGACACCTGACATTCGTTACCGATTCGTGGTCCTGTTCCGTAGATCGTACCTGTTGCGTGGATTACCCTTTCCATATCGGATTACATGAGCATTACAGACCCAACCCACATCACGGTTCGTAAAGCTCTCTGTCCTCTGTTTATCTACTGACTCCTCCAATAAACATGATAGAGTTACTCCCACTTCCGACTCGTCTTCCGTACCCTGACAGAAGGTCAGACCTTTAAAAAACAGAGGAAAAATCGCTCTACAATAGTTGTGTTTCTAAATCAATGCAGTGATTTCCATTACAGAATCATGACTGTTTCTGATGCAGTGCCACCTGAGGACCCGAAGATCATGGGCATCCAATATTGATTGTCTCATGAGTGCAAAAATTTGCCAGATTGTCTAAAAACTTTGATGATATTATGATAAAATAACCCCCAATTTTAAACCCCCTATTACTACTAAGATGAGAGGCCCCGCATAACTTTTTCTATATGGGTAATAAAATATGGGTTTATAAGATTATGAGATGACACGCACGCACACACGCGCACACACACACACACACACACACACACACACACACACACACACACACACACAAGGACACATATATATCTATCTATAGAACTGCCTGCAGGTCTGAGAGACTCAGATTGTTGCAAGGTACAGATCTGGGGAAGGCTACAAACAAGATTCCCAAGAGCACCATGGCCTCCAGAATATTTAAATTAAGTGTAGCACAACCAGTGCTTTTCCAAGAGCTGATCGCACGGCCAAACTTAGCAATCAAGAGAGAAAAGTCTTAGTAAGAAAGGTGACAAAAAACCTGATGGTCACTCCCACTGAGCTCTAGAAATTCTGTGTATAGATGGGACAAATTGAACAGATAAATTGAACAAATAAATGAGACAGAAGGACAACTATCACTGAGGTCCCTCACTGATCTGGACTTTTTGGCAGAGTGGCTAGAGGGAAGTCTCTTCCCAGTGCTTGGAGTTTGCCAACAGGCAACTAAGGACTCTAATACTTTAAGAAATAAGACTATCTGGTATGGTAAAACCAAGATTGAACTGTTTAGCCTCAATTCTAAACATTTTGTCTGGAGGAACACAGGACCTCAGGCTCACCTGCACAGAACCATCCCAATAATGAAGCATGGTGATGGCAGCATCATGCTGTGGGGGTGGGGGACAGGCAACTGGTCCCTGACTTGAACCCTATTTAACATATCCAGAGCCTAAAAGTGGCTATCCACCAATAGTCCCCATTCAACCAGACCCAGCTTGAGCGGATTTGTAGCCAAGAATGGCAGAAAATCCCTCAATTCATGTGTACAAACCTTGTTGTACACATGAATTTTAAACCTTAACCTTAACCTTACAAAGTATTGAGAAAAGGGTCTGAATAATTATATACATGTGAAATTTCAGTTTCTTAAATACAATAAAAAATTACAGATATTTTCTAGAATTTTCTAGTTTTCACATTGTCATTTTGGGGTACTAAATGTAGATTAATGAGAAAAAAAATTTTATTTAAACAATTGTGGTTTTCTTTTTATCTGTACTTTTCAACATTTTAATACCCTAATCAATAGGCATAGGCATGAATGAATATGGATGCTTTATGCAAATGTATGTTTATTATTAGTGAAACCATACTCAACATAGAGCAAAAAGACCAAATATTTGTGTAAATGTTTTAAAGTTATTATAAAGTTTTAAATGATGTAACTCATCAGGACACCAAACGGGACCTTTGCTGTTTCCCTACGAAAGGTTTTAATTGCCAGATGTGTACATTAGCGGATTTTGGTCCTTTTGTGTGCTTATCTATCTCTCTCTCTCTCTCTCTCTCTCTCTCTCTCTCCCTCTCTCTCTCTCTCTCTCTCTTTCTTGATAGATAGATAGATAGATAGATAGATAGATAGATAGATAGATAGATAGATAGATAGATAGATAGATAGATAGATAGATAGATAGATAGATGTATATACAGTGGGTACGGAAAGTATTCAGACCCCCTTAAATTTTTCACTCTTTGTTATATTGCAGCCATTTGCTAAAATCATTTAGGTTCATTCTTCTTCCTCATGAATGTACACACAGCACCCCATACTGACAGAAAAACACAGAATTGTTGACATTGTTGCAGATTTATTAAAAAAGAAAAACTGAAATATCACATGGTCCTAAGTATTCAGACCCTTTGCTCAGTATTTAGTAGAAGCCCCCTTTTGATCTAATACAGCCAGGAGTCTTTTTGGGAAAGATGCAACAAGTCTTTCACACCTGGATTTGGGGATCCTCTGCCATTCCTCCTTGCAGGTCCTCTCCAGTTCTGTCAGGTTGGATGGTAAACATTGGTGGACAGCCATTTTTAGGTCTCTACAGAGATGCTCAATTGGGTTTAAGTCAGGGCTCTGGCTGGGCCATTCAAAAACAGTCACGGAGTTGTTGTGAACCACTCCTTCATTATTTTAGCTGTGTGCTTAGGGTCATTGTCTTGTTGGAGGGTAAACCTTCGGCCCAGTCTGAGGTCCAGAGCACTCTGGAGAAGGTTTTTGTCCAGGATATCCCTGTACTTGGCCGCATTCATCTTTCCCTCGATTGCAACCAGTCGTCCTGTCCCTGCAGCTGAAAAACACCCCCACAGCATGATGCTGCCACCACCATGCTTCACTGTTGGGACTGTATTGGACAGGTGATGAGCAGTGCCTGGTTTTCTCCACACATACCGCTTAGAATTAAGGCCAAAAAGTTCTATTTTGGTTTCATCAGACCAGAGAATCTTATTTCTCACCATCTTGGAGTCCTTCAGGTGTTTTTTAGCAAACTCCATGTGGGCTTTCATGTGTCTTACACTGAGGAGAGGCTTCCGTCGGGCCACTCTGCCATAAAGCTCCGACTGGTGGGGGGCTGCAGTGATGGTTGACTTTCTACAACTTTCTCCCATCTCCTGACTGCATCTCTGGAGCTCAGCCACAGTGATCTTTGGGTTCTTCTTTACCTCTCTCACCAAGGCTCTTCTCCCCCGATAGCTCAGTTTGGCCGGACGGCCAGCTCTAGGAAGGGTTCTGGTCGTCCCAAACGTCTTCCATTTGAGGATTACGGAGGCCACTGTGCTCTTAGGAACCTTAAGTGCAGCAGAAATCTTTTTGTAACCTTGGCCAGATCTGTGCCTTGCCACAATTCTGTCTCTGAGCTCTTCAGGCAGTTCCTTTGACCTCATGATTCTCATTTGCTCTGACATGCATTGTGATCTGGAAGGTCTTATATAAACAGGTGTGTGGCTTTCCTAATCAAGTCCAATCAGTATAATCAAACACAGCTGGACTCAAATGAAGGTGTGGAACCATCTCAAGGATGATCGGAAGAAATGGAAAGCACCTGAGTTAAATATATGAGTGTCACAGCAAAGGGTCTGAATACTTAGGACCATGTGATATTTCAGTTTTTCTTTTTTAATAAATCTGCAACAATGTCAACAATTCTGTGTTTTTCTGTCAATATGGGGAGCTGTGTGTACATTCATGAGGAAGAAGAATGAACTTAAATGATTTTAGCAAATGGCTGCAATATAACAAAGAGTGAAAAATTTAAGGGGGTCTGAATACTTTCCGTACCCACTGTAATAGCTATTGTATTATGGTTTATACTAAAATGTAACATTATATTTCTTTCATTCTAATTCATTCTATACAAGTTAGACTTTGAATCAGTCTGTGCACTTTCTCACCTGTCAAGATGTGACAGTATGACCATTGTCACTTGGGGCTGAATTCGTTCAGTTGTCTTGTTCACAAATTAATCTTACTAGCTTGTCTACAATCTCATTTTTTTTTAAATCAATGTGATTTTCCATGACTTTTTCATTATCTATGTTACTTTTATTATATATAATAAACTAAATAAGAATATCAGATCATCTTATAAAATTTGCCCAAATAGCTGTTCTGCAATTATTAATACTGTGTTTTCATGTGCATGTGGATTAAAAATATATATATTTTTAAGAGCCTTATATGGCTTTTATTCCGACAGATACATAAACGACATAGAGTAGCTCTTACATACGTAGATGTGTGTGCAGTAAATAGCAGCGCCGATACACAACACTGAAGGCTGGTAGTGCAGTGTCACACATGAACACCAGGTGGCGCTTTCATATAAGATGTGGTTTTTGTTGTTGTTTTTTTTGTTTTGTTTTTAGAAAACAGCCTTTGATAACGCATAGTTTGCATAGAAATGTACCACTTAACCAGGTTAGTATTTAGAGAGGAAAAGGGTGGAAATGAATGTTTATGGAGTCTAATGTACTGTTCTGCCTTGAGGACATGCCTACTGAGTAGAATAATCAAGAAATAATTAACTTTTGTCTCCTTCCAAATTTCATCTGAGTCATACAGGACAGATGTACAGCAACAACTGCCCCCGGCCCACACTCTCTCTCTCTTTCACACACACACACACACACACACACACACACACACACACACACACACACACACACACACACACACACACACACACGTCTTAAATTAAAAATGCATCTAGGTAAGAAATTATGTTTTTGTTTGTGCTATTAGGACACACAGTAAGGACTAATATCTTCTGTCTACTTTTGTGAATTGCAAATAAAAAATATAATAATAATAATAATAATAATAATAATAATAATAATAATAATAATAATAATATTAATTATAATAATAATTTATAAAAAAAAATTTGGAGCTAGCACTTTACATTTAAATATTTGTTTGCTTGTTTGTTTTTCTTTGACCCATAACTATTTTTTTACGCTTCAGGGCCACCATACAAAAGGCCAAAAAGAAATTAGATATGATACATGACTTTATTGTAGAGAAAATTGTCCACATAATAAATGAAGAAAGAGTGAGTTAGATTTGCGATTAGAGATCCCTGTTTGGACTGGTCGGCTTAATGATAAGAAAATGTAAACTCAGCTCTTCTGAGGTGCTTCTATTTACACCAAAACACCTCCTATCAGGGGGCAGGTTTAAAATATATCTGCCTCTGTTCTCTTTAGTTGTACTGTCCCACCTTGGGTTTACTGATGATCTCTGTTGCAGAAATTGTAAATGCATTATTACTATTTTATTACTATTATTAATGCCACTAAGAAATCCATTCAGCTGAATAAGTAAACCATATTCTTTTACAACACTCCTAACCAAATGTATATATTTAAATGTAAATTTCAGATTCAACAAAGGAAAACAGGTTATACTGTATCCCCCTTCAACCAATTAAAAACCTAACGCATGGAAGATAGGAGAAATCTCCAACGACATTTTCTATATTTAATTACTCCTCTTTGGCAACTTTAAAAAAATAGTCTGAGTGAATTAAATTGTCAATGACTGTTATCACAAACATTAATGGGTGCATATATATGTGCATGTCAAGGTGTTAGACAGCTTTCTGAAACAGAATTTGAGTCAATGTGACCACACTAATGAAAAATTTATCACAGCCATTGCGATATGGATTATTAATGACTATAAGGCACTGTGTATATCTATTCTGGCACGCTACATCAGAGGTGGTCCTCAGGAAGCACTTTGTCATCAGACAAGAGCTCTGGTCACATCAAAGACTAGCTTTTGGCACATCAGATCCTCATGAAAACACTCAACTGCCATCACACTCACTGTTGATGGTCTTTCTCACACTCTCTGTGTCAGTAAGCGACACAAGAATAATTAGACCCGAGTACTTGTAAATGTGTCGTTGGATTTTTCTTTTGAAATGCCAAGCATCTCTAACATTTGGACAGTCATGGACTTGCTATTGTAATCGAAACAAAGAAAATATATTTGTCTTGTGCATGCTGAAATTATTTAATGTGTTTTAGATTTGTGTATGTATGGTCTAGTTGAAGGTACATGGACACCTCTAGAAAGTTAAATGTTGGAAATTAAAAGTGTTGGGGAGGGTGATATTTTTTCTGTTCAAATATTAAGAATTTCCATTTATGGCCCTTACACAGTAACCCAACATTTTTATAATTCAAGAATTTAAGGCACTTACTGACTTCTTCTGCTTATAATTTACATTTATTGCACTACAGAGAAAATTATTTCATTTATAAATCTGTGAAGTTGAGGGTTAAGGACCTTGCCCTAAAGTGGGAGCTGTGGGGTGCTGGGATTTGAACTCATGACATTCCTATCAGAAGTCTGTCTACTAAGAAACCACTTCACAAATCTACAGATCAATTTATGATATATTTACTTATTCCTAATTTCTTATTTATTTAAGTATAAAATATAAGTATTTGTTTTAGAGAGCGATGCAAGGTTCGTTAATAGAATACATTTTGTACACAATAATGTGCTCTTAAATTAACTTTCCAGTTCCTTTTAATAAGTTACCTGTCTTTAATGGGATATTGTGTATGGGTTATCAGCCATAAAAGAGGAGATAATTGTTTTTATTATTGATGTTTATCACTGCCTGATAAAATTATCTTTGCTCATTACCACAACATACAAAACCTCAATTTCTATCTATCTGTCTGACTGTCTGCCTACGTGCACGCATGCGTGTGTACAGTATTTAAAATAGAATCCCAGTTTTGTTTTACGTCGGCAAATAAAAATAACTGGTTAAATTGTTGGCTTGCTTGTCATATTATTTATTTCTTTTATATAATTTCCATTTCCTTTAATTTCATTTAGCAGACACCAAAAAGTGACTCGCAATTATCTCATTTATACAACTAAGCAGTTGATGGTTAAGGGTCCCCCCTTGCTCAAGGGTCCAGGAGTGGGAGCGTAATTGGATTTGAACTCACAGCCTTCCTTTCAAGTCCAACATCTTAACCACTGAACTACCATTTCCCATGTGTTTTTCTTATAATGATGTTCATGGGTGTATTTTTATAATGACATACTTGGTAAACAATTATATTTGTGCATATATTTTCTATAATACTGAAACTAAAAGCATGAAATACATTAAGTTTTCAGTCGCCATTAATCGTATGATGTAGCATGTAAAAGTATATACATCTTTCATATTTTGGTCTCTTCACCTCTTATATCTCCCAGTGTTTCTCCACTTATTTTAATGTTTCTAAGATCTAAGTGCTTTTATTCTGTTTCAGTTCTTGGTCCTATTGGTGACTTTTCCTCCCTCTAAAGGCATCTCCTGTCTTCTTTCTTGTCATTGTCCTCCACCCCTTTTTCCTTTGTCTCTGTCATTCATGTTTCCCTCCAGAATTCTGGCCTGGGGCAGAGTTTTTCTTTTCCAGTCAGTCCATCTGTCCCTCAGGGCCTCTTGGACAGCTGTTCATCTTGTGTCCATTCTCTCTCTTTCCCTCTCTCTGACCTCTAGACACTGCTCAGCAATGGGCACCCTGCTATTTTCAGAGTGCTGGCATGCAGTCATACTGCTGCCATGATGTGAATTATGAAATTAAAAACACAAATATTTGTTGAGTTTCTGGAATTAGAAAGTTGCCAGTTTTGTAATTTATACCAATTTACCTTTTTTCCAGTTTGCATTGAAAAAATTTCTAGTGACAAATAAAACAAGTCTGAGTTAAACTAAAAAATAAAAGAATAAAATAAGAATAAGTACAACTGTATTTTTAAAGAGCTTGTGCATTTTTCTTCGACTTGGAACTTGGTTTACATTAACAATGGCACATGGTTGTTTTTGCAACTTACAACCTGGAGTTTTAATAATATATTTAAATTACACTTCATTTGTTAAATATATTCCAGCCACCTTCCTTTCGTTTGTCTTAAATTTAACCAGTGGGATAAGCTGAAGATAAGATAGATTTATGGAAGTTTGATAACTTGATAGTAGGCAATTAAAGAGCAAAGGTCGTCTAGAAAACACAGATGTGTTAGATGCTAAATGCTGATCAATACTGCAAGTCTTCTTTGAGCTATGAGATTGGGAACACTTTGGTTCGGGAAAAATTCTTCAACAAATAAAATATAATAAAACCTTCAATTGCTTCATTTCTAAAACGTTGGAAGGGGCATTGGTCAACAAGTAAGATATACTGGCCAAAGGTATTTAGAAATTTTACTGTTTAGATGACGATAAGAAAAATGTAATTGCCTATAAATGTCATCATGGCCATTTATATTTTAAATGTCTATTAATATACTTATGCGGTAGGATGTATTGTATTGTCTTCATTACATTTGTCATTAATAAGGAAGGCATGTGTAAAAAAATCATGTGCAAATGTATTTTCTCTTCAGCCCAAGAATTTTTCCTTTTCCTTTAGCCTTGGTTTTAAGCATGTGTTAATGAACTGCCCTTTGGACTCCCTGTTGTCTGAGGCCAATTGCTCAGGTTAATGGTGAAAAACTAAAGAATACAAACAAATTTTTGAAAAACTCACAAGCACAGACTAAGAAAAAATTTCACTTGCAATTTTGAAACAGCCACAAATGACAAAAAGTGGTGTGCATACACTTAAGTCTGAAGCAAAATGAAATCATATAAAGAATATTTACAACTGTCTATTAGAGTAATGGTTTGTTGTACTATGATGACCAAAATGTCAATTGCTAGAATCAAAATTGTTCTAAAAATGTCATATAATAGATGTCCTAAATTGTTTAACATTTTAATTTAAAAGTATAAATGAAATTATGATGCATATCTATTATAGTGGTTTTAATCAACCATTCAAATGTGACTTGACCTTAACTGAAATAAACATTCTGGTGTGGCTGATATAATCTTGTCTGAGTGCGCATTTGTGATAGGGTGGGGGAGACGTGGCCTCAGCTTGGTGCTGCCGACTCGAGCTTCACTGCCATTTCATTGCTGCTTTGGATGGGGGTTTGTTTCCTTGTGCCCCACTTTACACCCCAGCCAGGAAGATCATTATTCCTTAGGGACACTCTTAACGGGTCAATGCACATACATAATGCATTCATAAGCTATTACTCTGAGACCACCCTAATGTATACAGGCTTAAATATTAGTCCAGTAGATATTAAATGCAATACATGAATAGAAGATTTTTTCTTGTTATTTGTTCTTGTTCTTTATTACATAAGTTGAGACTGTATGCTAGACCTACTGCTAACAATACGTGAGCATGTGTGAGGTTGTCCCTACCCGAACACTGTTTATCTCACACACCCTGAACAACCCTGCCATCCTAGTGTAAACCCTCATGACACGTTTTTACATGTAAGCAAACAGCTGTCTATAGAAGCGCCTGAGCTTGCCTCCTGGAGCTCCTTTACAAAGGGCCAGTTTAACTAGTTTTTACTCCTGGATGAATTTGAATTTTTTTCACTCTCTATTGTTAAGTTCATAACAGAAAAACACGATATGTTCAATCACACTCTTTTTTTTAGTGAAGGGCGATTAAATGTGCTATCTACATTTTATTTTTAAATAAAATACTTTGTTAATTTGTTTCCCTACACCAATTTCATCATGATCTCAAAGCTTTTTGTTATTACACAAGTGGTTCAGACAAAAAATTAGGAGCTCAGTAAGATATGTAATAGCAAAGGTAGCATGGTAACCATTTTGTTTTGCTTTGAATTAAAGCTGAGAGGACCAACTGAAAGAAAAGCTAGAAAAGCTCAGATCTGTGTAACTTGGAATATCTAATACTCTATACGCACTAAATAATTTTGATAAGCTATGATTTATATGTGAAAGACACACAAAAAAAGGGCTTTCGTAGGAGAATTAGGATTCAACAGCTTTAGGACAAAAAGCTGGAATAGCATCAGTCTGTATTGTTTTATAGCAGTTAAAGGGCAGAACCACCGACACACATCTGACATGTCTCTTTTTTAAATGGTCTGACCATATTCGTTGCATTTTACATCATCTAAATAAAAAAATGTTTTTGGTGAAATGTGTTTTTTGCACTGGACATTTCTACTGTCATTCTAAACATTTTAAATGCAGCAAAATGTGTTGTTTTAGCTATGCTTACAGCTTCCCCCAATGTTCTCACAGCTTCTTTGTACTGGATTTTGGAGGGATCTTGTTAAATAGGGGACCAGCTGCTTTCGGAGACCAACTGGTTGCTATGACATGCCGAAAAGTAATGTCAGATCTGTTTGTAAAATAGAGAGAAAAAGTTTTTCACCAACCAATAAATATTTGTGTTCCTTAATGTGACACACTGACGATATTAAAATTGCCTACTGAAAAATGTGGGCTATTAGTAAGTGTAGTCCTGTGAACATTGCTGCCACAAGTTCCAAGAACTATTGCAACAAAAATGATTCAGGCTTTTGTGACAAAAACTCCAGCTACATAAAATGGAGTTCAACATAATAATAATAATACCTATCAAGTATGTCGTTTTTTGTATTCTGTTTAAGATGTACTGAAACACAACAATGCATGTTTAGCCAATCTTTGCTTATTTAAAAACTACATTTCCATTTGTGGTGTATATCATTTGATAGCAATTATAATATCAGTTCAAGTGCTAAAATTTTAACCTTTTTTCTTTCACATTGTGGTACAGTCCGAGCGTGGCTACTGCCTTACGATTGGCTGAGTTCTTGTTGAGGGCGTGTCGAAGCTGGGCTTGAATCGTTCCGCGGGAAAAAAAAAGAAAATCCTCCTCTTCCTATGCGGATATTTTTACTTACCGTCGCCCGTCAGTGTCAAAAACCGAACCTCATTGGATGACTTGACACGTGCGCTAATCTCTGATTGGCCACATAGTGTGCCTGTCATGCCTACATTTTTTAAAGAACACTACGGAGAAAAACGCAGACTCCTCTGATTGGTCAGATTCGATCTATCGGGTTCGTTCATAGGCTGTTCCAATTGCCGCTCCTGGGCTGCATATTTTGAACATAAATAAGGGCTAAGCCGCGGCACTTCTTTTCTCACAGCGGAGTTTGGAGATGGTCAGAGAGAGTGCGCTTGACGCGGTAGCTCTCCGACAAGAAGGAACAAAGGAGATGAGTTTTAAAAAATACAAGGACTATTTATATTAGCGGTCGGCGCCATGTGCGGTTCTGCAGCGCGTTTTTCTTAAAATCTAATTTTTTTATGAAACCGCTTTGCGAACGAGCTAGCCATCGAGCTAACTTTTGGCTAGCTTTTTTTTTTCATTTGATAAGACCATCTGCCTCTTTCAGTTTTAAGACAGGCTGAAGTTTAGTTTTTAATTACCCTCAGCTATCATCGAGTGTAGAAATGGAGAAACCTGCAAGTGATTTCAGCCCTGTTAGCCTGGAGGTGACTGGAGGCCCCGACTCAGTCCCCAGAGTTTCCAGGCCAACTCTACCCGAATTCGAGCTGAAAGGCTCCCCATGCATCAAAAACCTCTTCTCCCCCGGAACTACCTCTCTGCTGTCTCCTGTGACTAACCTGACACTCAACATGGACAATCTCGCTTTTCTCGAAGGGTGAGCAATACTTATTTGCAGCAAGGCTCATTTATTCTTTATTCCTATGTGAGGATTGTATTATGTCTAGATAACTTGCTAACACTTGAGCCAGCTTGTGTATCTTACTTCCTGTTACACGGGCTGCGCTGTACAACTGGTATGCTGATGTATGTATTCATCAATCATTTAATGCCTTAATATAATGTCTTGTTAGGCAATGCGAGACCCCCAAAAGGAAGAAAATGGAAAAGAGTGTGCCCTTACTGAAGATTCCGTCATTCGCTTCCGACACTTCCTCAGATGCAGGTGAAATCCGCCGCCCTCTCCGCTCTCATATTAATCAGTTCCATGGTAATAATGACTGGGCCGGAGATTTTTTTTTTTCCAACTCAATTTTTGTAGGCATACGGTTTTTTGTGTCCGTGTATTATTTTTGTAGCATGCTAATGCCACTGGAATGCAGTTACACATGCGTAGGCTAATTAGCTTCCTCCAAATTGCAGGACTGGGCCTGGACTCTCCCAGCCCTGTGGATCCAGTGGATGCAGAACGCAAGTGAGTTATGGGGGGTTCTGGGGGAAATGTCTGCATAATGTGTTTATTATGCAAAAAAATCATAAACAAAAATCCATGTGTGTCATCCCATAGCTCTGTTAGGTTCTTTGTAATCGAACTATGTTCTCTTTCATCTTGTTTTTCAAGTAACAATCAGTACACGCTATTTGAAGAAACATTTAAAGCATTCTTTAACGAATCGTTCATCATCCATTCATTCCTGATAAAAAAAATTGCATTCAGCATCAGCTGTATACTATGCTATTATTCTGTGTATAGATACATTAATTGATTGCAGTTAATGTTTATTTTCAATTCTTATCCATGGTTACACCAAATAAGTTTATATGAGCCAAACATCTACTTCTGGCTTGTAACTTATTTGAATTTACGGATGGGGTTCAGTTATTTTTATTCTTATTTCAAGACTATGGGTGGTGAATAGTTTAGAGAAGAACGAAGGATATACACACTTGAGTGTTATTGATCTTATTCCATCTAATCCCTACTGGCTTGTGGACACTATATGGCAGGGTTTGATATCTTGTAGGGATTAGGTTGTGACGTTGCAACCGCCAGTAAATATTGGCCGCGTTTGTTTTTAGATTTGTGATCACCATGCACCACATGCTTAATTAATAGAGGTGCTGGAAATTAGGCTTTTATTTGCTGATTACTTTTCCCTTTAGTGGCGCAGCATGTGCCAGCTGAAAGTATGACTGCATGTGGTCGCTTGTTCTTTATCACTGTGTGACGTGTGGTAGCCCATCTTTGTGTAGGCGTCTGTTCCTGGAAATCTGGATATCTGAGGTGTGCTGCCTTTTTTTTTTCATCAATTGGCATTTGTGAAGAGCCCATTCATTCACAGCCTGCTTTTGACTAGCAGCTGTTTCTTACCCATGCAGTAGTGGTGGGTGCGTTTTTACACAAAGCACAAGGGGGTTGGGCGTATGGACCGGCACGCTTCCCAATCTTTTTGAATGGAGCGGCATGGATAGCGTGTGCTTGTCTGGGCCGGTGTAATGAAAGGTGGCCCCCCTACCAGCCTGGCTGCACCCGGCTTGCTAATTCACCCCTTTCCTTTGCTCAAAACACACATACCCTCTCCTCCCCCTTCAAAGCACCATTCATTCTATTCTCTGACAAAGGGGGGCTTGCATTAGGGGTTAGTGTGTGTGTGTGTGTGTGGGGGGGGGGGGGGGGGGGCGCATATGGTTGATTAGAAGACCCAATCTCCTTGTAGGAACTCTTTAGCATACAGGTGGGGATCTCAATATGTTTAAACTCCAGTATGTGGTAAGGGGCCCCCTCTTAATGCATAAATGCATTGTTCAGTTCTTTTGTGGCCTAATTTTGTGTGTTCTGTAATTTGGCAATGTATCTAACTGTCTCTTTTTACTCATTCTTTAAGGTTTGAGCAGGCTATACAGAATGCTACCAGAGTGATAAACGAGTAAGTTTTTTTCTTTTTATGCTATAGCTAAATTGATCCCTGTATGTTTGCTCTAAAACGAATTAAATTGTATATTTTTATTTATTTATTATTATTTTTTTTTGTCTTTACAGAAGGTTGCCTATTCGCAGGATAAATTCGTTACCGGTAAGTATATCCAGTCGTGTTGCTCATTTGTAAATTTAATGCTGTTAAGACAAGGGCCAAATGTTTAAGCTTTGCTTTAGTCATGATGTTATGGTTGTTCATTCTTTGGCTTTTTGTCTTCAGCTGCAGTTGCTTGGCCACAGTCCCAATTTAAAGAGTAGAGATTCTGATCTGCCTCGTTATGGAGTCTTTACTCAGGGCTGCACCATCAGTTTGGACAACAAGGAGAATCTGCATGATGTAAGTCTTTGGTATAAGTCACATTTATGAACATGTCCAGCAACACGTTTGCTTCACCTGTCTAATCTTTGCGTTTTTTATCTAGACAAGTTTTGAATTTAAGAAACCTACCAAGCCAGTTTCTCGCGGTCAACTGCGTTCAACTGGGGAGGCAAAGGAAGCGTTTGCAAGTCGGCCCAACTCTGCCCCTGCTCTTATGGTAACAGTGATTTTAAAATTCCGCCCTTCAGTGTTTTTGTTTTGGGCATTTTGATAATGAGCATCGTGACTGAATTTCCTTCGTCCTCCCAACAGCTTTCTCCTACCTCATCTAATCCGCTAGCCTCACCGGACAGTGACAGTCCCTTCACACTGCGACGCACATCATTCTCCAGCTTTCCTAATGACGATGACGATGGTTTTTTAGATGTACTTGATGATGTAGAGGTGAGTTTTTTTTTTTTTTTGCTTGGAGAAAAGTTAATGTAATGGGGAAGGGGTGGGCTTCTATAGATTGAAGCATGCAAATAAACCAGGTAAATATTAATGTTTTGCTTTCCCTAAAACCGGTAGACTGACTCTGAGGTACCTTCTGCAATGGCTAGTTTGCTCACCGCACCTCTGGTTGCTGACCAAAGCATGGATGCTGCAAACTCTGTAAGTTTGAACCTCCTGACCTTTTGTATGCTTCTTACTGATTTGATGCACATGCCACACTGATTTTGCTCATAGCTGACTTTTCATGTTTTGCAGCCGGTTCGATGTCGGCCACGAGGGCTCTTTCGCTCACCCTCCATGCCAACAGGAGGTCGTGCGCAGCTTAAAAGGCCCGATAGGCCCAGAGATGAGAACACGCCTGTACGTGTGAAGAGGAGGAGGAGTGTTGCTGGGTCACATGTCACAGCCATGGAGCAGGAGGAAGCTGTTCCTCAACAGGTTTGACCCAACGCCTGTGTGACTTCACATTATTTAGTGATGTATCTGTTTCAGCCTCGGACCTTCTGACTTCTTCCTCTGTTACAGGTTCAGCGATCAAAATCCTTTAATCATGCAGAGATAGAGAAACTATTGGACACTGACCCTGGTAATGTCATCGGTGATTTTACCAAGGTAAGCTTGTGACATGTACTTCTCTGGCTTCAAATTTTCATTTTGGGAGTAGCTATAATAATCTGAATTTTTTTTTACATTTATTTTTTGATAGCCACCAGCTTTGCCCACGGTAGATGGAAAACATCAAGACTTGAAATACATCACTTCAGAAATTGTAAGTAAACACTTCACTTTATATAATCAGACCTTTAATCTGAGCATCCCTGAGTCCTATACAGTATCAAAGTATGTTCATGTTTCTTTCTCCCTCCATTTGTAATATCAGATGTGTGCAGCAATGAACGGACAGTTCAGTGATGTGGTGGAGAGGCTGTTTATCATTGACTGTCGCTATCCATACGAGTATGAAGGAGGGCATATCAAGGTGAGGAAGGTTTGGTTTGTATAGACAGTGCCTCAATGTAACCGTTGAAGCTGTTATTTTAAATACGTTTCTTTTTTTATTTACTGCTAAACCTCACATCTGTTTATTTTTAGAAAACAGTTTGGGGTTTAAGAATGCTCTTAATGTGAGAAATAGTAATGTTTAATTCTACTATTTCTACATATTGTGTAGAAACTTCTGACCAAAACAATGAACCTGGACCTTAAATGTTGTGTGGTTACACATGGCATTACTTAAATTTTTGTCTTGAATCATTTTTTTCAGGGTGCCCTTAACTTGCATCAGGAGGACCAAGTGGAGGAGTGCTTTTTCAAACAACCCATCCTCTCCAAATCCCCCGAAAAGCGTGTGCTGCTGGTGTTCCATTGCGAATTTTCATCTGAACGTGGCCCGCGTATGTGTCGCTTTGTTCGTGAAAGAGACCGCTTTCTCAACTATTATCCCAATCTCCATTACCCTGAACTCTACATACTAAAGGGAGGCTACAAGGACTTCTTTCCCCTACATAAGGTTAGTAAACGCTTCATCTTGGCTCGACGCGGTTTTCCTATTTTATGGCAGGTATTATACAATTTTAGATTTCTACTGATTTTTGGGTATTTTTCTACAGATGCAATGTGAGCCTCAGAAGTACAGGCCAATGCATCATGAAGACTTTAAGGATGAGATGAAGAAATTTCGCCTGAAGAGCCGCACATGGGCTGGAGAGCGCAGCAAAAGAGACATGTACACCCGTCTTCAAAAGTTCTGAGACAAACGTTCTCAGGTTTACTGCCTAAACTCACTCACACTGTGTTCACCTGATCAGTATGTGGCAGTGACCTAATGAAATTATATTTAATATTGTTCAGGTTACCTGCCTGTGGTCAAGCACATCCTACTGCCCTAACTCATCCCCACACACAAACACTGCCTGGTCCAGTGGATTACTGCTGGAGGGTTTGTTTTGACTCTCCCATTTTCTACTCCATTTCAGACCTCAAAGCACTTATATTTCTAGTGTTTATGGTGGAGCATGCTCCTTTATATTCTGATGCAAATCTTTGTCCCTGCCATTTTGGTTCTGAGCCATTTATACAGATATTGTAATTAGTTTGATCACAATCAGCCAGTGTTAACTTAATTATGTAAATTCCAGTAATATAGGTCAATATCAGTGGTAATTTTAAATAACTATTTTAATACTTTTAAAAAATTGACTATAAATGACTGGTACTGTTCAACTGTGTGAGAAGGCCGGAATTTTTGCATAATAGTGAATGCAGTGTGGGTTCCTTAGCCATTTTGCACTGCCATTTATTTTATTTTTTTCTTCCCAACCCCCCTCCAATTTAAAAAGATTACATTGCTGATGCTGATTCCTGTGTTTTCAGATTTGACATGAAAGCATAAGTTGTATTTAGGTTTGTGGGAGCAACAAACTGTCATTGAACCAGTTTTTGACTGCACTCACTCAGGGGTACAGGCTTGGCTGATTGCTGCTGGTCAGCGTGAGATGACCTTAATGTTCACCAAAATACCCAGCAATAAACATGCATGTAACTTTTTATTTTATTTTTTATATATATATATAACAAATTGTATTGTATTCCCCTTCCCTAAATTCTAATGATCTGTTTGTAAGCTGATTTGAGTGCTTTTGGCCGTATGTGGGCCTGTGTGTGAATGTAAGTTGTTAACTGCAATAACAATGTGATGTTTGGGGAATAAACTACTTTAATCTATGTTTGCACATAGTGAATTCTTCCCTGTGTGGTAATATGCTAGTCCAGGTTCTGTTGCTGTCCATGTCCACGTTTTAAAACTTTCTGCCATGCTGGTCCCCAAAGATAGTAAGGGGTTCCCCCCCCAGCATCCCAAAAAGACCTCTAATGAGGATTGTCCAGTTTTTTCTTATGCACTGTAAGCTTAATCTGTGTCAGTATAAAATTTGGTGTTTGGGAAATTTTTACTTCTATGGGAGCAGTGTACTTAATTCTTAGTCTTGGAAACACCTAAATAGTTCTTATACTGGCTAAACAGGCTGAGACATCATTTTCTCACTTGGGTAGGAAAGAGACTTAATTCAACTAATTGTGTCCAGAGGGTGCTGATGGCTGTGGTTTCAGTGTTTGATTTCTGATTTGCAGCTCATTAGTTCAAATTCCACAAACACCACAAAGCTGCTCTTCCTGGGGACCCCTGAAAAATCCCCTAAACCCTTACCATATCAGTGTATATATTGAGCTGAATATTAGTTATTAAACGAAATTTTAACTGAAATTAAACCATTGAATATGCAATGGTGTAGGAAAACCCACACAGTAGCTCAGTGGTTAAGATGTTTGTCCCAGTGCCACCAAGCTCCTACTGCTGGACCCTTGAGCAAGGCCCTTAACTTTCAACTGCCCAGTTGTATTAAAATGAAAATGTAAATTGCCCTGGATAAGGGTCAATGCCATAAGTGTTGGAGATGGATGATACCAGTGCCCCTGTTGACAAGCTTTTGATACAAGTATCACAGGGAGCACACAAGTGGAAACCTTAAAATGGCTTTGGATGACTGAACCAGATGTATTTCATACGTTTAATGTCTTTTTAAAATTGTGATTTTACAGATTTAAATATTTTATAGCTTGGGCTTTAGTCACTTTATGGGACACTGATGGTCTCAATTAAATAAAAGCTAGTATACACTGCATGGGGGAAAAAAGGTTAGTTTATCTAACATGCATTTTTGTGTACATGTAAATAGTCAAAACACAAGCTAAGAAATTAAAATGTCTCTTTTGGCTTGTATATAAAATTTTAACCAAAATCCACCAATGTTTAGCTATTTCATGCTTGTGGTTTGGTACAAAACCCATAAGGGCCAAATGTCATACTTGAGTAAAGTAGAAACTTGCACACCAAGAGTTTCCATTCAGTGAAATAACACAGTCGCAGTGCCTCTAAATATAAAACCCTATCCTTTACTGTCAATGGCAGTTTTGGGCTGTAGCTGCTTTGACAGCCACATCCTGTTATTTTGGCAACTTAGTTTTACGGAAGTTTACCCCATTGTCTGATGATGAGTTTGCTTTTTAATAGCCTAAACAGTGTTTGAATGCTTAGTGTATTATGTGGCCCAGTCCTTCTCTTTTTTATTTATTTATATTTATTTTTACCCCATCTTATTTCTTTGTGCTTGTGCATCAGATGAAGTTAATGGAAGTAACAAATAGCTAGTTGCTTTTTTAAAAATCTTGTAGGGGCTGTTTTTCTCAGAATCTGGAGAAGTCTACTGTCCTTTTAAATCCAGCATTTGGGCGACCTACAAAAGCTGACACAAATTGCAGGTTTCATCTGTCTGCACCTGGGGCTTTGTTGCCTTTGTAGAGGATTTCACAAATTGCATAGATAGTCACTAAATATATGCACTTTTTTGACTGAGAAAAACACTTTGGAAATGCTGACAGGAAGGATATGTTTTTCTTTTCCAAAAATTACATGTTTGAATTTAATTTACATTCCATCAAGCTACTAATAAATTGACTTCATTGTGGAAAAAATTGGGATGTTGAGTGAATACCATCAGTAAAACTAGTCATTCGGCTACTTTACCCTGTTACACTTTTTTTTGATAAACACTTGTTAATTAGAAGTTTTTTATAAGTTGGACAATGTCTCACTTTCTCATCCCTCAGTCACTGTGGAGGAATTTGACTGATATGTGCTTCTGCTGGATTGTTAACATAAATTTGACCCGGGGGTTTGTTCCCCTGCAGGGTTAAGTGTATGTCTAGCAGTTGTTCTAACAGCTGCTCTGTGTGTTTGCACACACATTTCAAATACTGCAGATGATATTGTCAAGTCACCACCCAAAACCAAGAATGCAATCTTTCTAAAGAGGCTGGGGGACAGCATTTTGCAATTTGCTGTAATTCTCATCCAAGTTAGTTTTTTTCCTTACCAAATTGTCCTTTTTCCTCTTTGACTAAGGACCTATTAGAAACAGATATCACATATAGAATGATTTCACTTTTAATACACTGCATTTCTGTAGTAAATTTTTTTTTTTTTTGCACTTAAGGCGAAGCTTGTTTTGTGTGTAAAACATGTTTTAGCTGAGTTAATCACAGATAAATGTTTTTATAACAGCTCTGTGCTTCTTAGTAATTTATTCAGTAATTGGAATTAGCCTGAGGCGAGGCAGGCAAACTCTCCACAGACCAGCTGCTGCTGACTTGCACCGTTCATTTCACTTAGTGTCCGATTTAATTAATTTATTTAGAGCTGGAATGTTTGCCGAAATTGAGAGTGATTAACAGGAAAACAGCCTTTGACTTTAACATCTGTCTCACACGTTGTATCATAATTTACGCATTGAGCTCGTGCCGCCACCTAGCGTTACCATGTGTGGAGTCCGACGTTTGTTCCCGGTCATGTGACTAAACCCGGAAGTGTTTTTACTGTTACAATACAGTGATCAGACAGTCTTCATTGAATATATTTTTTTGGGGAACTTTCCATAGAAATGTAGAAAATCTGGTAAGCGGTATGTTATCCTAGATAAATACTCGCATTTCTCTAATGTTTAAATATATTTAAAGATTTATGTGCAGTTCAGTTTCTTCGGCAACATTGTTTAAGATGCATGTTAACACGATCATTACAAATAACATATGCTATTGTTTAGTAACTCTGTATATCTTTTTCTAGTTTGAAAGAAAAAAAAAAAAAGAAGTCATGGTGGTCTGCTTTCTTATTCACACCGTGTGTCCGGTGAGCGCGCTCTCTGCCGGTGAGAGCCGCATTCTTTACTCTCGCTTGTTTGGGCCGGAAGAAGACACACAGCTCCAGAGAAGCGCCGAACAACAGCGCCTGACCCAGAAGGAGACTCTCGGGCTCATAGCCAGGTGATATTCTCTGGCCCATAATTAACATTACATTACACTATCACTGCGCGCTGAAGCGGAGAAATCTATACCCACCATCATTCAGATTTAGGAGTATGTTCCCATCAGCTGTCTCTTTTTACCCTCATCACAGCTGAACTATTTCCCTCTTAATAGTCTCTTTGCAGTGCAGAACAGGGTCGGTTGTCACCAGGGGCGCTGATATGCAGTAAATGGGCTAACAGAGCTCAATCCCCTTGTCTTCCAATGATAAAAGGACATCAGAACAAGGTTTTACCCAAATGTAGAGGTTAAAGACAGATTATTTGTGTGCAACAGCACCAAAAACGGTTGTAAGAAATATACACATAATGACACAAAGAAGTGTGAATGACATGATTTCATTCTAGCTTCTTATCAATTTCATCCATGTCAGGTATTGACAGGGCAACAAGGTTGTCTCGTCGTATTGACGTTTGCCATCCCATTGGCTGATTAGAAATCTGCACGAATGAGTAAAGTGCTTTGGGTATACACCGATCAAGCATAACTTTATGGCCACAGATCAGGCATAACTTAATGACCGCCTGCCTAATATTGTGTTGGTCCCACTTTTGCTGCCAAAACAGTTCTGACCCATTAAGCATTAACAGCATTAACTCCTTCAGCAATTTGAGCTACAGGAGCTCGTCTGTTGGATCGGACCACACGTGCCAGACATCACTCCCCACAAGCATCAATGAGCCTTGGCCTCCCATGACCCTTTTGCCAGTTCACCACTGTTCCATCTTTGCAGCAGTTTTGATAGATACTGTCCATTGCAGACCCGGAAACACCCCACAACAGCTGCAGTTTTAGAGAAGCTCTGACCCACTCATCTAGACATCACAATTGTCCCTTGTCAAATTCTTTTAAATCCTTACACTTGCCCATTTTTCCTGCTTTAAACACATCAACTTTGAGGACAAAATGTTCATTTGCTGCCTGATATACCCACCCACTAACAGGAGTCATGATGAAAAGATAATCAGTTTTATTCACCAATCATAATGTTATAATGTCATAACGTTATGCCTGATCGGTGTATATCATCATATGTAATAACTGTTTGGGTTACAAACAGTAGTAACAATAGCATGGTCTTTTTTTAATGTTTAGAAGACATCTCATATAAATTTTTTTTCAAACAATAATACAGTCCATGTAACAGTAGTAGAAACATGATTTTAGTTGGTATAACAGATACTGAGGAATTATAATAAGGGGGATTAAAATTAAATCTTTTTATTTTATCTTCTTCTTCTTCTTTCGGCTGCTCCCATTAGGGGTCGCCACAGCGGATCATCCGCCTCCATACCACCCTGTCCTCTATATCTGCCTCTTTTACACCAACTTCCTGCATGTCTTCCCTCACCACATCCATGAACCTCCTTCTTGGCCTTCCTCTTTTCCTCCTACCTGGTGGCTCCATCCTCAGCATTCTTCTACCAATATAATTCATGTCCCTTCTCTGCACATGTCCAAACCATCTCAATCTCGCCTCCCTCACCTTGTCACCAAAACATCCTACATGTGCTGTCCCTCTAATAAACTCATTTCTAATCTTGTCCATCCTCGTCACTCCCAACGAAAACCTTAACATCTTCAGCTCTGCTACCTCCAGCTCCACCTCCTGTCTTTTACTCAATGCCACTGTCTCTAATCCATACAACATCGCAGGTCTCACCACAGTCCTATAAACTTTCCCTTTCATTCTTGCAGAAACTCTTCTATCACAAATCACTCCTGTCACTCTTCTCCACCCACTCCACCCTGCCTGCACTCTTTTCTTTACTTCCCTAACACACTCTCCATTACTTTGCACTGTTGACCCCAGGTACCTGAACTCCTCCACCTTCTCCACCTCTTCTCCCTGCAACCGCATCACTCCACTGCCCTCCCTCTCATTCACACACATGTACTCTGTCTTACTCCTACTGACTTTCATTCCCCTTCTCTCCAGCGCATATCTCCACCTCTCCAGGCTCTTCTCAACCTGCTCTCTACTCTCACCACAAATCACAATATCATCTGCAAACATCATAGTCCAGGGAGACTCCTGTCTGACCTCGTCCGTCAACCTGTCCATCACCACTGCAAACAGGAAAGGGCTCAGGGCCGATCCTTGATGCAGTCCAACCTTCACCCTGAACCAGTCTGTCGTACCTACTGCACACTTTACTGCCGTCACACTGTCCTCATACATGTCCTGCACCACCCTCACATACTTCTCTGACACACCTGACTTCCTCATACAATACCACAACTCCTCTCTCGGCACCCTGTCGTACGCTTTCTCTAAATCCACAAATACACAATGCAGCTCCTTCTGTCCTTCTCTATACTTCTCCATCAACATCCACAAAGCAAATAAGGCATCTGTGGTGCTCTTCCTCGGCATGAAACCATACTGTTGCTCACAGATGGTCACCTCTTCTCTCAGCCTGGCTTCCACTACTCTTTCCCATAACTTCATGGTGTGACTGATCAACTTAATTCCCCTGTAGTTACTGCAGGTCTGCACATCTCCCTTATGCTTAAAGATCGGTACCAGCACACTCCTTCTCCATTCCTCAGGCATCCTCTCCCCTTCCAGAATCCTGTTAAACAATCTGGTTAAAAACTCCACTGCCATCTCTCCTAAACATCTCCACGCTTCTACCGGTATGTCATCTGGTCCAACCGACTTTCCATTCTTCATCCTCTTAATCGCTGCTCTCACTTCCTCCTTACTAATCCTATCTACATCCTGCTTCACCAATTCCACATCATCCAACCTTCTCTCTATCTGATTTTCCTCATTCATCAGCTGCTCAAAATACTCCCTCCATCTTCTCAACACACTCTCCTCACTAGTCAACACATTTCCCTCTCCATCCTTTATTGCTCTAACTTGCAGTACATCCTTCCCAGCTCGGTCCCTCTGCTTGGCCAATCGGTATAAGTCCTTTTCTCCTTCCTTAGTGTCCAACCTCTTATACAGTTCCTCATATGCCTTTTCCTTGGCTTTCGCCACATTCCTTTTAACCTGCTGCCGCATCTCCTTGTACTCCTGCCTACTCTTCTCATCACTCTGTCGATCCCACTTCTGTTTTGCCAACCTCTTTCCCCTAATGCTCTCCTGCACTTCCTCATTCCACCACCACGTCTCCTTGTCTTGCTTTCTATTTCCAGATGTCACACCAAGTACTTTTCTAGCCGCCTCCCTCATCACTCCTGCAGTAGTTGCCCAATCATCCGGCACCTCTTCACCACCACCAAGCCCCTGTCTGACCTCTTCCCTGAACCTCACACTAGACTCTTCCTCCTTCAGTTTCCACCATCTTATTCTTCTTTCAAACCTTACTTTCCTCCTCTTCTTCTTCGCCTCCAAAACCATCCTACAGACCACCATCCGATGCTGTCTAGCTACACTGTCCCCCGCCAACACCTTACAGTCTCCAATCTCCTTCAGGTTGCATCTCCTACACAGAAGATAATCCACCTGTGTGCACCTTCCTCCACTCTTATACGTCACCCTATGATCCTCCTTCTTCTTAAAATACGTGTTCACCACTGCCATTTCCATCCTTTTAGCAAAATCTACCACCATCTGCCCTTCCACATTCCTCTCCTTAAAACCATACCTACCCATCACCTCTGTTCCCTTCACCTACATGCCCATTAAAGTCTGCCCCAATCACCAATCGTTCTTTCCTAGGTACACCATCTACCACTTCATCTAATTCACTCCAGAATCTTTCCTTCTCCTCTATCTCACAGCCAACTTGTGGAGCATAGGCACTGATGACATTTATCATCATCCCTTCAACTTCCACCTTCACGATCATCACCCTATCAGAAACTCTCTTCACCTCCACTACACTTTTACTGTACGCTTCCTTCAAAATCACCCCTACACCATTTCTCTTTCCATCCACACCATGATAAAACAGTTTAAACCCACCTCCAATGTTCCTGGCCTTACTCCCTTTCCACTTGGTCTCCTGAACACACAACACATCTACCTTTCTTCTCTCCATCATATCAGCTATCTCTCTCCCTTTACCCGTCATAGTACCAACATTTAAAGTACCAACCCGAATCTCTACTCTCCTACACTTCTCCTTTTCCTGCCGTCTCTGTAGACGCCTTCCTCCTCTCCTTCTCCTCCTTCGGCCAACAGTAGCCCAATTTCCACCGGTACCCTGTCGGCTAACGATACCTGTGGCGGTCGTTGTTAACCCGGGCCTCGACCGATCCGGTATGAAATTCTCATTTGTGATCCGCATATTTGATTTGGCACATGTTTTACGCTGGATGCCCTTCCTAACGCAACCCTCCCCATTTACCCGGGCTTGGGACCGGCACTAAGAGTACACTGGCTTGTGCCCCCCTAATGGCTGGGTTAAATCTTTTTATTTTATATTTATCTTTAATGGGTAAGAGTATATTTTTTTGATGTTGTGGGCATTGGGGTTGTCTCGTCTTATTGATTAAAAGGTACACATGAAATATAATTATACATGTAATGAACACAAATATGTGGCTTATCAGAATGCGTTTGGATTAAAAAAAGAGAAAATATCCAGTAAGTGGCAGTTCTGTGGGCGCAAATGCCTTGTTGATGCCAGAGGTCAGAGGAGAATGGCCAGACTGTTTTGAGCTGATAGAAAGGCAACAGTAACTCAAATAACCACTCGTTACATCCGAGGTATACAGAAGAGCATCTCTGAACGCACATCACTTCGAACCTTCGGCGGATGGGCAACAGCAGCAAAAGACCACACCGGGTGCCACTCCTGACAGCTAAGAACAGGAAACTGCGGCTACAATTCCCACAGGCTCACCAAAATTGGACAATAGAAGATTGGAAAAACGTTGCCTGGTCTGATGAGTCTCGATTTCTGCTGCGACATTCGGATGGTAGGGTCAGAATTAGGCGTCAACAACATGAAAGCATGGATCCGTCCTGCCTTGTATCAACGGTTCAGGGTAGTGGAGGTGGTGTAATGGTGTTGGGGATATTTTCTTGGCACACTTTGGGCCCATTAGTACCAATTAAGCATTGTGTCAACGCCACAGCCTACCTGAGTATTGTTGCTGACCATGTCCATCCCTTTATGACCACAGTGTACCCATCTTCTGATGGCTAATTTTAGCAGGATACCGCGCCATGTCATGAAGCGCGAATCATCTCAGACTGGATTCTTGAACATGACAATGAGTTCACTGTACTCAAATGGCCTCCACAGTCACCAGATCTCAATCCAATAAAGCACCTTTGGGATGTGGTGGAACGGGAGATTCATGTCAATATGGACCAAAATCTCTGAGGAATGTTTCCAGTACCTTGTTGAATCTATGGCATGGGTCCAACCCGGTACTAGTAAGGTGTACCTAATAAAGTGGCCGGTGAGTGTATATTTAATTGAAAATGACTGTTTTGGCCATCATTCTGCACACACTTTTTTTTTTTTTTTTTTAAGAAAGTTTCAGATTTTTTTAATTATCTAAATAATTTATAAACTAAGCCTTTGCTTTGAATATAGTAAGTTAATTCATTCTTAGTTTGCTTGCTATCCAGGCAATTTTCTTTTGATAAATGTCCTCTACATTGTTTGCTGTTTTTGCATGCTTTCAAAGTTTGTAAGGTATAATGACTTTGATAGCCAAAAAAGAATATAATTTTTTTTATCACTGTTTGTGCCCTCACAGTGAATAATAATGTTTTTCATTTTTGAAAAGGCTGCACTGTATTATATCAGAGCTGCATTATGTTATCAAAATAGCTCCTCCAGACGTCTATGCTTCGCTATCTAAACTCAGGGAGCACTTTATTATGATCATTGTATTAATGCTGCGTAAGGCCTCCTTCTGATCTTGAAACAGATTCCAGATTTTTCAGGTGCACTTTCATGCAGTCAGGTGACTGAGAAGGCTACTGAGGATTGTTCAGCTTGAAACCATTTTGGGCCAATTTTTACATTGTGACATGGTGCATTACCATGCTCAAAGTAGATGATGGTAAATTGTGGTCATGAAAGGCTGCACATGGATAGCAACAAAACTCAAAATAGTCTGTGGTATGCAACAATGATTGGCTGGTAATAAATTCCATTGTGTGCTGAGAAAACATTCCCCACACCATTACACCACCTCCACCAGCCTGAACTGGACACAAGGCAGATTGAGTCTGTCTCTACCATCTGTGTCTCTCAGCAGAACCTGAGATTAATCAGAGCAGTCCAATTTAAGTGAGCATATGCCTACTGCAGCCTGAGCTCTCTGTTCTTTACTGATAGAAGTGGAAGCTGATTTGGTCTTCCACAGTTATAGAAATACTCAAACCAGTGGGTCTTGCACAAAAGAATCATGTCACAGTCAAAATTACAGAGATCAAATTTTCCCCTTCCTGGTGTTTGATGTAAACACTACCCAAAGTTGGTGAAGAATGTTATGCATGTTTTTATGCATTGCACTGATGCAATCCTATTGGCTGATTATAAATATGCACGAATGAGTAAAGTGCTTTGTGTATACACCGATCAAGCATAACATTATGACCGCCTGCCTAATATTGTGTTGGTTCCCCTTTTGCTGCCAAAACAGTTCTGACCCATTAAGCATTACAGCATTACCTTCTTCAGCAATTTGAGCTACAGGAGCTCGTCTGTTGGATCGGACCACACGTGCCAGACATCACTCCCCATATGCATCAATAAGCCTTGGCCTCCCATGACCGTTTTGTCAGCTCACCACTGTTCCATCCTTGGACCACTTTTGATAGATTCAATGTGTAATACTGCAGACCCGGAAACACCCCACAACAGCTGCAGTTTTGGAGAAGCTCTGACCCACTCATCTAGACATCACAATTGTCCCTTGTCAAATTCGCTCAAATACTTACGATTGGCCATTTTTCCTGCTTGTAACACGTCAACCTTTGAGGACAAAATGTCCACTTGCTGCCTGATATATTCAACCCACTAACTAACATGAGGAAGAGATAATCTGTGTTATTCACTTCACCGTTCTTAATGTTATAATGTCATAACGTTATGCCTGATCGGTGTACATTATCATACGTAATAACTGTTTGGGTTAAAAATAGTAGTAACAATAGCATGGGCTTTTTTTTTTATTTTTAATGTTTAGTAGAATTCTCATATAAAATTATTTAAAACAATAATACAGTCTATATAACAGTAGTAGAAACATGATTTTAGTTGGTATAAGTTAACTATTGATTGTACAGACTACATTTTTCCATATGCTAAATGCAGAACCTAAAAGGAAAGTCGAGTAAACAGATACTAAGGAATTCTGATAAGGGGGATTGAAATTAAATATTTTATATCATATTTATCCTTAATGGGTGAGAGTATATTTTTCTTGAATCTACCCTTACTAAACACAGTGTTGACACATCTCCAGAATCACAAACAATCGTTAAATGTTTCAAACCATGTTTAAAGAGGCTTTAATGTCCATTAACTTAGGATGAAACTGTCAGCAGTTATTTGCCCAGAAAGCTTTTCATTTTAAGTTTCATTTTCATATCAAACCATGTTTAAAAATGTAAGAGAAAATGAAGCTTACAAAACCATTATAGTCCCAAAGATAACTACTTGGCTGTAGTTGCTAAGAGCAAGTGCATTTTTATCTAAAATTGTTTCTTCCTTGGGCTGCAAGGACTCACATGTAGGTGATGCACATCACTGTGCCATGTGGGGAAAGTTTGATAATAGTGCTTTGAACAATGTACTCTTACTCCTCCTCCTGGAATCCTGAGTTTCTCTCTCTCTCTCTTTGTCTGTCTGTTTGTCTGTCAGGCAGGTGCGCAGTGCTGTGTCTGCAAGCCGGGAGGCGTCAGGCAGAGTGTTCGTGGAGGCTGGGCTCGGTGAAGAGGCCATGGCTTTGAATGATGCTGAATATGGCGTGTTATCTTTGGCTCACAGGGAGCCTTTTGCAGATCGCTGTGTTGCTCTGTGGCTTGGGGTTCAGGCTTTGGCCTTCACATTGGTGTGTCAGCCACATGAGAACCTGCTGCTTGCTGAGGGATCTCTGCGCAACCTGACGCGTCATTGCCTGGAGGAACTGCGTCTGCTTGGACCTGGAAGTGAGGTGTGTGAGGATGATTTAGAGTGACCATTAAACAGTTTTAAAAAAAAAAAAATAATAATAATAATTATGCACAAACAAAGGTTTTCCTGAGTTGTTCGTATAACTCTCATCTCACATGCTGCTTCATTCAGAGATACAGGACATTTAATTTAACACTTGAACAAACTGGAGATTATTTTATTTAAACACGAGTTTAAAGCCGGTTAGATTTAAAACGTATTTAAAACATGCTGTATGAAAATTGAAGTTAATAATGCACATGTTTGCTGCCCCACACTGATTTCAATGTGGGGTTTTGTCAGACACACACACACACACACACACACACACACACACACACACACACACACACACACACACGCAAAAAAAAAAAATCTGGTTAGCTGAGCTCAACTTTATGTCTTCATGACCTATTGTATAAATTACAGCAATGCTCTTTTCACTGTTCTTTTTTCCAGACCACTCACCAGACTCCGAAACAGTCAGGCCAATAAATCTGGATATTTCAAATTACAGTTATTGTTATTTTTGCTGTTCACCACAGAATGTAAGAGTTGAAATTCTACTGTAGGAGATGCATCTTTTTTATATGCAAGAGACCCTCTTCAATAGTCCAAAAGTAATTGGGCAAACTGACATAATCATAATTAAATTGTCATTTTCAATACTTTGCCAAAAATCATAAGCATCAGTTACTGAAGTCTTGAACCTATAGAGATCACCATGTTCTGGATTTCTTTTCTGGTGATTCTCTGCCAGGTCTTTACTGCAGCTGTTATCAGTTAATGCTGGTTCTTGGGGCATTTTGCCTTTAGCAAGAGAAATGCATATTCATTTGGGTTCAGGCCTGGTGACGATTTGGCTGTTGCAGAGCAGTCAACTTCTTTACTTTGAAAAAAACGTTGTTTGCTTTCAGACTATACAGTGCACCATTGTCCATCTGCACTTTTAAGCTCCACCCAAATAGTCCATACCCATTTCATCCCAGCATTCTGGTACAATATGATCTTCTGGATGTTGTTTTAGAAGTGTCTGGAATTTTTTTGAGGCTTTCCAATGGCATTCTTTGGGTAAACCTTCTGTATTTACTCTAATGGAAATTTCTCCACATTGTTTATACAAAAATTCATACTCCCTTGATTGTGTTCTCGATCCGAACAGCTGTTCTAAAAGGGTTTTTCTGTCACCTTTTTTCATCTAACACGGGTGTTTTTTGCGCCCCATTGGGCCTTTTGGTGTTCCTGAGCTTGAATGTATAATGAAAAAAATTGTTGATTTGTGATGGGTTTGCTTTAATTTCAGCTTAAACATGATACATAAATGGCAATGACAAATATTTGGACTTCATAATTGAGATAGTAAAAGATTCCTAATGCAAATGCCACACTCTTGACCTTTTACCTCCTAAGTTACCTCCTACTTGTCAAGTGAAATAGGGAAATAATAATGCACTACTGGATTTATTTCCTACATTGTTTACCTGACTTTGTTGTAAATACGCTTCATTTCGAGGCTGTACCTTGAATATTCATTATTCCAGTATTATTTCAACTCCAGTATGTTGTCTTAAACAGCTAAATAAAATAACAACACAGGACCTAACCATCAATATTTGCTGCTCTCACTGTCAGTGAAATGTATTGGTTTCTCATCCCTTACTGTATTTAAATCAAAATCCTGCTTTCCACATACTGTACATAGCCTTTAGCAGGTGTGCGGCGGATTACCTTGGTAAAGTATTATGGCCACATACTTTCTTCCTCTCCCACTAGGTCGAGATTTCTTGTCCACAGATATAGACTTTCTTCCACAGGAATCAGAATTTTCAGTGTCATAACACCCAAGTTTTGGAATTCTCTTTTACACAGCTTCAGTGACATCTCATCTCTATCTTAATTAAATCAGTCTTCAATCAGTCTTTTATCAGTAACAAGGCAGTTCTTCTGCTTTTATAAATCTCTTCCTGTTTATATCATACCTTTATTCAACAAATCATATCCCATTACATCTTGTTGTGAAAAAAGAGTATTATACTGTATATTGATTCCTGAATGAGTTTTGTTGTTGTTATTCTTCTTATTTAAAATAGACTGTCTGTCAGACACACGTTTTTTTTCCATTGGCTGACACTGTCATCATCCTCAGGTGCTGCTAAAAAGTGACCGGGTGGATGCAATGCTTCAGAGGCTTCTTCCCCATGGCCAGCTCCTGTTCCTCAATCATCGTTTTGCATATGCCTTGGACAAAGAATTATCCAGCTACACGGGCAAATAATACATCTGGATTTGGCTGCAGGTATTAAGAAAATCTTCAGTTTGAAGACCGAATGAAACTAAGTGACAGTTTTACATACCATAGAGCCCATGGATGTCCTGCCAGTAGTGTTGCTTGTGTTTGGTTCTACAGTACATGTTTAAGACAGTAATATCAGCAGTATAAAGGAGAGAGTGTAAATGAGTATGGCAAATTCATATCTTAGTCAAATATGATTAATAACGAGTTCAAAATATAATAAACGTGATAATGAACGTTGTTCCTGTGTGCGCTTTTCACCGCTCCTCATTTCCATGAGGGGGCAGTGTTGTACCTCTGGATTTACCGACAATGATTGACAATCTGACATTCTTCACTGTCACGTTCTTACCTGAAATGCTGAAACTAAAAACAAAAGTGATGTGTGAATTGGCAAGAACTTTTGATAACATTGTGTCATCAATTCCAACTTGAAATCTTGGCTCTGTAAAGTTTATTGTGAGTATTGAAACGATAAGCTGTTTGTGATTGAGCTAATGAGGATAAGTAGCGATTGCAAAATCTGTCTTTAAATATGTGTGAAACAGGGCAGGTCTTTCCATTTCATTGGCATTTACCTAGTCTCGGTTTATTTGATTTGGCTTATACCAGCTTATATTCAGTTATTTAGCAACACATTTCTAAACTTTATTCAAACTTGGCCCCAAAAATGGCAGCACAGTGTAGATGTAAAAAAAAACCTCTATTTGTGTTAGCAACATTTCATTTGGGAATATTTAAAGCTACAGTAAATAGGATTTGTTGCAAGTAATTTGACTATTTGAATTAGTAATAATTTATAATCAGCCTGGCCTGTTGTGAGTTGCTCTGATAATCCTATTTCAGGTGGGAACTTGTGCCAAATTTGTACCCATACAGCAGAATATTTTAACATAGTTTTTCTAAACACCTGACCGTCACATTTGCATGTGGTTCATTTTCAAACTGTTTCTACAGATGTGGAAGAACAAAATTATATAGAATGTCTTTGTAAGCTATAGCATTTTCCCTACACTTCAGTGGAACCTGAACACCTTCGGGATGAACTGAAACACCAACTGCACTGCAGGCCTTCTCGCCTGACCTCACTAATGCTGTTGTGGTTGAATGGCTATAAATTCCCAGAGTCATGCTTTCAAATCTATCAAAATGCCTTTCTAGAAGATTGTAGCTTATTATACCAGTAAATGTGGACTAAATTTGGAACATGATGCTCAAACATCACATTTGGGTGTGATGGTCAGGTGTTCACAAACTTTTGGCCATATGGTGGTTATCAAGCTCAGGTACTGTACATCGGATCAGAAGGGGGAGTGTGAGAGTCAAATAAATGTATATATTATATATACAATATTACACTTTATTTGTGTTTTGCTAAAAAGGTATGTGTTAAAATAGTCAGCTGACTTATCCTTATTGTGGTGTTTTCATCATTACCCGGTTGATGTTGTTTAGCTAAAGAACTCATGATAACAAACGCCTAACGTGAAGTGCTTGCAAATTCTTGAATTTCAACCTTGGTTTCATCTGGTGATAGTGATTAATGAGGGTTCATACTAAACCTTTTTTCTCTCTTTCATACAATACTTAGTGGCTGTGGCTGTAACTGTGACTGCTGAAACCAATGAGCAGTCACATCACTATAAACTACTACTACCATACAGAATAGTACATCAATACAGTAATCCCCCGCTTCACCGCGGTTCGAATCTCGCGCCCCCGGTTTATCATGGAATTGCATTTGCCAAAAAAACTTATGGGGAATTGTTTTTATGAAGTTTTATGTTGAAATAATGAAAATGTATTAATAAAAATATAACTATTAATTATAAAATTAAGTAAAATGTTAATACAGTACAGTACTGTATACAATAAATAGCATTGGGCAGTCTTGGAAAGTAACCACCGCAGTAAACGGGGGATTACTGTACACCATTTGATGCATAATAGTTAGTGTGCATTATGTTAGTTAGTCTGTATAGTAAGTGCATTACTATTTGGGACACAGCCTTCTATCTGAATGTGAGCCATGTTTAATGGAGGAAAGGCCATGTACAACCTACATTGTCAAATATAATTTTTTTTTTGAAAGATAGGGCAAAATTTCAAAATCTTTCAGACTCTGCGGAACCACGTTATGAAGTAAAAGCTGTTTGTGAAACAGCTGCTGCCGCTGAATGTCCGCCATAAAATCTCTTTGTTCTTTTTAGCATGATTATACATTGAGCAACCATAACATTAATACCACCTGAGTGATATTGTGTTGGTCTCCCTTGTGCTGCCAGAACCTGCAAGCGCTCTGAAAGTGTGCTGTGGTATCTGGCACCAAGACGTTAGCACCAGATTTTTTAAGTTGTTTAAGATGCCAAGTCAAAACTGAACTGAACTCTTTCATGTGTCATGTTCCTCATCCCATTCCTGAATTTTGGACTTGCCTGTCAGGGTGCATTATCCTGCTAAAAGAGTCTACTACTATTATGGAATACTGTTGAGATACAGGGATGAATTGGTCTGTAACAATGGTGGTAGGTGCCAAAGTAAAATCCACATGAATGCCAGAATCCAAGTTTTCCCAGTAGAACATAGCCTACAGCATCACACTGCCTTCACTGACTTGCCTTCTACACACACTGTATCATGGTGCCATTTAAGTCTCGTGCGCGCGCGCGCACACACACACACACACACACACACACACACACACACACACACACACACACACACACACACACACACAAAAATGTGATTAATCAGACAAGACCACCTTTGATGCTTACATCCCCTTTGAAGGAGCTTTAGGTGGTGGACAGAAGCCGGTCTTCAGCTATGCAGCTCCATACACAGCAAGATTGACACCTAACAATTTGGCCCTTGTCAAATTCTTTCAGATCTTTACACATATCCAATTTTTCTGCTTCCAAAAAATTTACTTCAGAGCGAATTGTTCACTTGCTGCCTAATATGTCCCACCCCTCGTATCCCTATAATGAAATAACCAGTGCTATTTCACTTGGCCTCTAAGTGGATTTAATGTTCTGGTTGATCAGTGTCTACGTCTCTGTAGCACTGTGGTTCTGCCTTCCATGCACAGATTTGCATAAATGTCTTCAAAACATGATCAAGGTCACTTTGTCATTCTTTAATGTTCCAGATAGTTTCTTTACAAAGCTCCCGAGGCAAAATGTGACAAGACACAAGATTAAGGGCAGCATTAATATAGAGTTCATTACTGTAGAGAAAATAATTTCAAAATGCTACCGGGTAGTAATCCACAAACACAATTATTTCAAAAATCATAGAAAATCTCTCGCCATATTTACATCTGTCTCAACTGTGAAATTTGTCATTCAACCCAGTAATGATGCTTTACTAAATTAGAGCTATTTTCCCTTCCCTGACTGTAATAAATGGCAAGAGTAATCACATTTATATTGGTTTCTTAATAAGTTCCTATTTTATACCTGGGTATTTTGACTATTTAATATTTTGCATAAATAATAAAAAATATCTACACTATTTACTGACTAAATTATTGGATTGTAGAATACAGTACACAATACAACTACACATGATACATATATAAATAATGTATTTTCTTGGTACATATCTAAATATTGTTAGGAGCCTTCATTTGCTCTGCTGCTTTCTTTTTTATCAATTGTCTTAAATAACACTTAGTCACCAACAACTTCCCATTTCTCTGAAAAAATTTTTTTGAAAATATTTGGCATTGAAATTTGTCTTCTCCTTCTTTTAAAACAATTTACACACTTTTTGTTTTTACCTCAACTGTCTTTTCTAATGAAAGACACAATAAACCTTGGAATGAATGGAACATCAAAAATTGGAGTTGGTGTGGATTAGAGGTTTGAACTGTCAGTTCGGGTCTAAAGCTGGACATCAAATATTGAAATTAATGTGAGTTTAAATTAAACTGCATTTGTATCCTTTAGTGTCTTCATACTGGCTGTGGGCGGCTTTGAATGCTTTCCCTTTCAGTTTTTATCATCGAGAAGCACTGAGGGCTTCACAAGACTGCTAAACCAATGTAGCTTTCTGCAACATCCATGGACTGGACAGAAGAAAAGGAAATAAAATACTTTTGCCTTTTGATCTTCCTCCTGCCCTCTACTATAGATCATCCTAGCGCTTAGGTTTGAACAGAATTAAACTGCATGTTGGTAAGTTTGCTCAGTCTCTTTTTTATATTTGAGACTGGATGAAAGTTCAAGAATAACATCTCTGGCAAAAAAAGGCCCCTCAATGATATCATTCGAATTTCATGGTGCAGATTATTATAGTATACACTGCAGTTTCTAAACAGTCCCGGTGCAGCCATGCTACAGTAAAATCCATGTTATTTTAACATCAGCAAATTATTCTGGTCCTCCTCAGCCCCAATGCACTGATGGCTGTAGAGAAACAATATCATGACAAGCTGTAATCACTACTCAAATACCTTTTAAAGAGGGCTTTGTATAATTATAATACCAACACCAATGTATAATTAAGCAATATTGCACAAGCAAAAGTGCAGTTATGCTGAATGTCAGCACAGCTGTGATTCGGACGTAGGCAGAAGCCCACAGATAATCATATTCATCAGCATAAAGACCTGAGTATTTAAAGTTTGTTTAAATTTGGCACAATCACATCAACATGAAAAACAAAAGTCTTCGACATAAACACTAAGACTACAGTAATGTAAAATGCCACACTGTACATTTCATTTGTTACATTACAACAGTTAACAAGGACCTCTATATTGCAGCCCTGCACCTGGGAATTATTAAGATAAAAATGATCATTGCACTGCCTCACTTCACAAACTCTGCACAAACTGTATAGTTAATTTCATAGCCTTTATTTTATTTTATTTTATTTTCCTAGTGTTTATAGTTTTTCATATTTTTATAGCACCAGTACAGCATGACAATTTCCTTGTACATGCAATCCATTATACTTGGCAATAAAGATTATTCTGATTCTGAATGTTAATATATAAATTGTGTTTAATATAGTACTGCACATGCACTCATAGGAGGAGTCTAGAGTGGATACAAAAGAAAATCAATCTCTGAATACTTCATCTTAGATATTAAACCGTGTCCCCTAATGGCATTATTTGGACTTAACCCCACATATCCCTCCTTGTCATCCTTACAGTCAAACATGCTCGCCTTTTGTTTGCTAGTAGCAAAGAGACTTATATTACTGAATTGGAAGAATCCTCACCCACCCAGTTATTCTCGTTGGATACATGACCTGTCGCCATTTATTCAGGTAGAAAAGATCCGATTTACATTACATGGTATTACGAAAAAGTTTTACACCACCTGGCAACCATTCTTTTTGTTTTTAAGAGAAAGAGAAATGGGAAAAAAATAAAATCCTGTTCTCTTTGTTTAGCCTTTTTGAGCTCTTTCCCTTGCCCCCTGACTTCTTGGTAGGTGTAGAAAGGAAAAAGGAGAACATATATTGGCACCTAATTTTTACTTAGGTGCAAATCTTTTGTTTTTATTTTGTTTTTGTTTTTTTTCTTTCTCCTGTTCATGATGCTCACATTCATGATTGTGATTATATGTATAACTTGGGAAGAGAGAGACAAATGTTTTGTTGTTGGACTAAATTAACCACTGTTCCATTGTCTCTCTTGCCTATGTGTCTTTCTGTTTGAGTGCATCAATAAAAAAAGATTTGGACTTAGAGTTGATACAAAAGAATTCAATATGGTCAGTGTCACTGAGATAATGATCATCCTTATCCTGATGTTTGATGTGAAAATCGATTGAACCCATTCACCTGAATCTAATTGTATCCAATGTAATAATAACAATAATTATTTAGTGTGTTATATACATATTAAATGTTCATTATTGTAATTTTATTGAAATAAATTAGAAAAATGTATTGGTACTACAATAGTAGAAATAGTACTAACTAATTTGACCATTTTTCACAACTGAACACTCTGAAAGCCACCTACAGATTCATAAATATTAAAAATAATATATATATATATATTTTTTTGAAAACATTTATTTAAGACAAGCTTCCATGTTTTCATTTAATCATGTGTAATAATTATTGTGAAACAAACACTAAATCAGACTCAGAAAAATTTTTAGACTGCCGTTTAATTAGGTTTTGTATATTTCTACGGGAGTTTATATCAATTATTTTACTCAAACTTACAAATGATCTCTCAACTGAAGAATTCAGGCAAGAACAATATGCATAGAATTCTGCTTGGATGTAGACAGATATCCCTCTGCTGTTCGGTTTGGGGATCCTAATTGTTTAGTATTTTTGGCAAAATCTAAGGGACTTGGGATGGTAATCGTCCCAAGTACCTCAGATTTTCTCAAAAGACCTCCTAAAATTTTTTACAAACATTCTTTGACATAATAACACTTTATTATGTGGTATCTGGTCTATTATAACCAGATGTACGAATAGCGATAAATAGGACATCCAGGTTAAAAGTATTTACTGAAGTAGTAGTAGTATTTACTGAAATGCAAGATTGGGGACAAATGGGAGCTATTTCTAAGCCAACTAGTAATATTACAGGCTCCTGTAGCGCCTCATTGAAGATAGGAAGGTAAACAGTAAACTGGGATGAGAGGGGTCCCTAATGATGCCTCTAACCCTCTGAAGGCAGTGCTTATTGTGAATATCTTTAATTGATGTGTTGAGCAGTTTCCACCGCTCAATGCAGAAACTTCTTGTTAATACTGAGTAGTTGCTGTATGAATGCTGTTAGAATGCTCTCAAAAACTAAAAGTTCATCATTATTTGTGGAGAGAGGTGAGCCATTTCAGTCTCCTCAGAAAAAATGTGCTATTGGTGCCAAAGGTGAAATCATCAAAAATGTGACCTCTCAAGAACTTGAAAATGTTTGGCCTTGCTGATTGGATAGTCACAAGTTCAAATCCCAGCATCACTTTCAGAAAGGCCATAATATCTCAAATGCTTAATTGTAAACATGAGCTAAATGAGCTAAGTTGCTTTGGATAAGGGTTTCTGCCAAATTCTATAAATGTAATGATATAAACATGACTTTTCTTTTCGAAGTGTACAATAAGTTTCTTGTTTTATGGGGTTTTGTTGGCCAGACTATTTTTGACACACCACTCTGTAAGGTGCAGAACCCTGTGTTTGTAAGCCATTTCTTATTTATTGTTGACAAGATGAACCTTTGCATGTCATCTGCAAAGCCTGATTATGGTGTTAGAGCAAGAGGAAGGACAGTTTTGTACAGGAAGTAGAGGAGATGGTTGAAAATCTTCTACTACACATTTTCAAGCTTCACGGACTTTGGCCTGTCTGTTATCCAATTGCAGATGGAAGTACTGATGCCAAGGTGAATGAGCTTGTTGATAAAACTGGCTGAAATGGCAATCTACATAATTACTTATTATAAATTAAAATGGCTTTTTACTTATTATGTTAGTATGAGTCAATAAAGAATATAACACCCCAAGCTATGTATATGTTTCAGATACTGTTCACACAAGCTCTATTTGAACCACTGTAAAGTAAATGAAACATCAAGGCAGGAAACATCAAGGCAGAAATACATGACTTCATACTTATGTTTTACTATTAGACTCCAAAAGATTTCGCGTGATTTGATTTAACGTGTGCTTTTGTATTTTTTTTTTTTATCATTAAGCTGACATGTGTTCACACTTCCTGTCATACTGTTTTGCAAATGAGTGTGCAGCTACAAACCCATAGAGATAGAAAGAAAAATATTATATTAATAACACAGAGACGTTTAAGTAAACAGTTGTAACGTGTTAACTCAGTTTAGCAGTTTCACAGATTTGTGTGAATTTGCTTTGATTATGTTTGTGAAGGCTGGAGCAATGGGAACATGCAAATTTGCAGATATTTTTATGCATAGGTCTGTGTTGGAACGTGAACAATAACAGTGTTATATGACATTTTTTTTGAGTTATGATAATGTTATCCTTCTCCTTTCTCCTCTCTTCCTTTTTTTTAACATTACAGTTAAAGTTATTACAACTTATGCAAATTGACCCAGATCTGTGTGCTCTAAAATAATTCATTCCTGTTGATTCATCTCTCTTTATATGAAAACTACTCAGTAAGGCTGCAACTAATGATTATTTTGATAATCAATTAATCGGATGATCCCCGTGGGCTCACCGCCTGCAGGAGGGACCGTAAGGGACGGTGCTGTGAGGATTGGGCAGCAGTCGAAGGCAGGGGCCTGCTTAGACTGCTGCCCCCGCGACCCGAATTACGGATAAGCGGGAGAAAATGAATGAATGAATGAATGAATTAATCGGATGATGAATTTTTTCCCAGGAAAAAAAAAAAAGAAAAATGATTCAAAATTGTTAAATAAATAAATTATATATAAAGAAATTAACAATGTATGTATAATATAATAATAACTGTCTTTAATTCTGACATTTTAAAGCTTATAGTGGCTGCTTGCATGGGAGATTTATACTTCTGAACAAATTCACTCATTTTCTCACTCTTTTCTTCACTTGTTTCTTTCTGTAAAAAACTGAAAAACAAAAAACATTTGAGTATGCAAGTATGCACATGTAAATTGTGTAAGTCAACATTTGTATTGTTTTTAATAAAAATTGCAGATAGCAAACTGACAACCATGCGTTAAACAATACAGACATTTTGTTTAGTTGTGAAGATATAAGCATCTGGAATATAAAAAAAATAAATTTTGTATAATAAAGTGATATGTGCACACATTAAATATACAAACATTGAAAATAAGCATTTGAACTTAGTAAAGCCACAGTAAATAACTTTTGAAAAGATGTAAGTTAACTGTAGCAGACAAATGCTAGAAAAAGAGAATGAAACGGAGAAACGCAGAAAGATAACTGGCTTGAAAAGAAAGTAAAAACTATACATTGGTGTACAAATGCATAAGCATTCGCTGAAAACCACAACAGTGACTAAAAGATGTGATCGTTTACTGCTGCTGTTATTTGCTGCTTTTAGATTTAGTGTTTGTTCGCACTGTTTTAATTGAATCCATCACTATGTCGTGAGCAAGCTGATGCTCGCGAGTCACGACAATACAGATCCGGTGCGACTGTTCCGAAGTTACAAACAGTTTACACAATAGCACTTCATTACACAATACCAATTTTACATGATGAGGATTATACAGTTTTTGCTGATGTTTCACCTTCATCCGTGTTACCAGTGTTTTCTTTTTCTACTGCCGGTTGACCCTATACTCTCCGTCATTTTCGCAGGCGGCTGTGTTATCTTGCCGGGATGATTAGTCATAGCAGCCCTACTACTCAGCAGTGAGTGGAAGTGAAGAGATGATATAAATAACAGATAAAAGTAAAAGAAGCAATGATACTTAAGTGGCACTTATATAATCTCCATAGGACATACAGTTAAACAATACATTCAAATTGCAGTTATGGTAACATAAATGCTCAATAAACGGCAGTTAATTGTAACAATAGCTATAGCTTCTATAAATGATAACAGCAACCTAACTTGTTTTGCAACATTAAATGCAACTATACCATAAACTCTGTAGTATTGTACATTTAATAACAACAGCAATTGTAGACAATACTGACAATAAGTGGAATTAAACACTTCTAGAATAATAATAAACTTTAGCATAGTATTCTGTCATTGGTCATTTTTCTATATCAGCAAGCCCTGTTTTATTGATTATATATCCTGCTTTTTACAAAACCCCTGGTGGCTTGGTAGCATGAGATACAAAGCCATAAAGCATGTACAGTAAAAACTTATTTCATTCCAAGTAGCTAATTAACTATATTGCTGATTTAATTTGCCAGACTATAATAACAGTATATAATGTTGTCAAAGAATGAAGATGACCTTATATAATGTAGCTAATTAAGAAATAATTACTGTTACAGTTATTTTATACATTGAGAGATTACATTTTCTTGTTTCTCGTTTTTCTTATTCCTATACATATTAATATGTATATATCATAATACTTTATAACAGACTAAATGTTTTGCGATTCCATTCATTCAAAAGGGGAAAGTGTGTGTGTGTGTGTGTGTGTGTGTGTGTGTGTGTGTGTCTGTGTGTCTGTGTGTTTAATGAATTTGATTAGTATTCAGTGTTTGCTATTTAATTACTCCAAGTGTGTCACTGTCAGAGCACACAATTACAGATAAGAAATTATTTCAGAGAATACTGCTGCCAGGCACTTGATGTGATGTGTGTTTTGAGATTCTTCCATGCTGACCATTATTATATTAGGAATCTGATCACCTTATGGGCACAGGACCACCCAAAATGGGCAGTTGAAGATAAGAAAAAAAATCACCTATTCCCCCAATCTTTAACTGTCCAGTTTCAGCTCAGATTTCTCTCTTGGCTGAGAGAAGTTGAACCAGATGTGGGCGTCTGCTGTTGAAGTTCATGCACCTCAATATTTAATGTGTTTCTGAGACGCTCAGCTGTCAGGCCATTCTGGTTATTCTAGTTTGATAATTTTCATTAACAACAAAGTATTTCAGTTTGCAGACCTTGCATTTACAGGACATTTTTAATGTTTTGCGCATCATTCTGTGTAAATTCTAGAGAAGCCTGTGTATGAAAATCCCCGGAGATCAGAAGTTTATGAAATACTCAAACCAGCCTATTGAGCCCCAACAACTATGCCATGGTTAAAATAATAGATTTCTTTTTTACATTATTATGTTTGAAACAGTTTTTAAGTGATATTAACTCACCATGCAGCCATTATTGTCAAAATAGCTGGCAACAAAAATGAATACACCCTAAGTGATAACAGCTGTATGTCGTGCAACTATGCAAAGCCATATGTCCTATTCATCATGTTCATGTTTTTGTCTGCTTGACATGACCATACAAATGTGTATATCTTCTATTAAAGCAGTTAAAATTTGGTGCTTTGAGTACAATTCTCTCATACTGACCACTGGATGTTCAACATGGCACATCATGGTAAAGAGGATTTTAGAGAATTAGATTTGTTGCTCTCCACAAAGATGGCCCAGGCTATAAGAAGATGGGTAACACCATAAAACAGTTACAGTTACAGTTACAGTGCAGTGGCCAGGGTCATACAGAGGTTTTCCAAGTCGGGTTCCACTTGGAACATGCCTTGCATGGGTCGATCAAAGAAGTTGAGTCCTCATGCTGTGTTTCAGGTGCAGAAACTGGCTTCAATATACATACACGAGTGCTGCCAGCATTGCTTTAGAGGTTGAAGGAAGGTGGAAGGTCTGCTTGTCAGTGCTCAGACCATACACAGCACACTGCAACAAGTTGGTTTGTAAGGCCGTTGTCCCAGAAGGAAGCCTTCTCTGAAGCTGACTCACAAGAAAGCCCACAGTTTACCGAAAACAACCTGCATGAATTACTGGAACCATGTCCTGTGGTCTGATGAGCCTAAGATACTTCAACTTGTTTGGCTCAGATGGTGTTCATCATGTGTGGAAACAGCCTGGTGAGCAGTACCAAGAAAATTGTGTCTTGAGTGCAGTCAAGCATGGTGGTGGTCTGAGGTTCATTGAGGGAAACATGGATTCCGACCTGTACTGAGACATTCTGAAGCCAAACATAAAGCCCTCTCTCCAGAAACTGGGCCGATTTTCCAAAATGAAAACAACCCCAAAAACACTGCCAAGATGACAGCTGTCTTACCAAGGAAACTAAAGGTGAAGGGGATGGATGTCATTATGGAGAAGTGGAAGAGGAACCCAACAAGAACCACGTCTCTGGTGCATTCCATGCCCAGAAGGATTAAGGCAGTGGTAGATAACAATGATGCTCACACAAAGTATTGACACTTTGGACACAGTTTTGACATGTTTACTTAGGGTGTACTCAAATGGTCCCTGGTGGTCTAGTGGTTAGGATGCGGCGCTCTCACCGCTGCAACCCATGTTCGATCCCCGGTCAGGGAACCAACCCCAGCCACTCTTAGTGCCAGTCCCAAGCCCGGATAAATGGGGAGGGTTGCATTAGGAAGGGCATCCAGCATAAAAACATGTGCCAAATCAAACATGTGGATGATCCGCTGTGGCGACCCCTGATGGGAGAAGCCGAAATGAAAGTTTTTCTTAGGGTGGACTCACTTTTGTTCCCAGCTATTTAGACAATAATGCCTGTATGTTGAGTTATTTTCAGTAAATCAGTAAATCCGTACTGCTATAAGGTAACAACCTGCACAATGACTACTCAAAAAGTGAGATACTATACATACATACAGTACATACATACATACATACATACATACATATATACATGTTTTACTATCATTGTGAGACCTGCCTATTGATGTAAATATTATTGAAGGTAATTAATGCTATGCCTACATCCCAAACATGCTCTCACAGAAGTGACTATACATTCATTTCATATAGGACAAACAGTTTTTTTATCTGAGAATTTGAGACCTGTACAGATCAAAGCAGGCAGTTAGTACATCCCCCAGACATTTAGCAGAACAAGAACCAATAAATTCTGACATCCGACAAATGCTACAAGGCTCTAACTGCATTGAATTGTTTGGTTATACTTATGTGATAGACAATTTTCCTTTCCTCCCTCATATAACTACCTTAAATCCTGGATGATACTGTTTATATGGTATAACTATTTATTATTTTATTATGTGATCTGTGTCATAAATTATATTTATGTTTTAAGGGAACTTTATCTCAGCTGGTAAAACAGTAAGCCATTAGTATAGTTTTTCCATTACTCATGACCAGAACACATGGGGTTATTTTTGGAACTACAGCATTGCACACATTTTTTTATTGTAGGTAAATATAAATGATTATTCATACATATTAAAAGTGATTTTTTCCCCCCTGTTTGACATTTGTAAAATCAAATTGTTTTTACTTATTTTGTTGGGCTTGTTTTTATTCATCTTTTTTTTTTAATGCTTTCTTCATTTAGATACATCTATTCATTTTGTCTGCAAATGTCTGCAAAGATCTTGAAATTATTAAAGTGTGCTCTGGTTGCTACTTTGTAGAGCTCTTAAAAGTGTTAAACTTGGTTTCATTGTGAGATCTTTTATCATGGAGATCTCTGCAGTGCAAGTGTGCTCCGAGTTATATTCTTGTCTCATATTTATTCTAGCGCCATGGCTTTAGAAGAAAAGATAGACATACAGGTTATTCATCACGGCATCTTCTTCCATCCAGAAAGACAGAAGGAGAGCGAGAGAAATGTTGGTCAATGGACTGAGAATTTTGTTCAGATGAAGATAGAAGACTCAGCTCTTCCTCCCAGTCCATTTATGGCTCAGTAAGGTGGAGAGAAAATTCTGTGTGTGTGTGTGTGTGTGTGTGTGTGTGTGTGTGTGTGTGTGTGTGTGTGTGTGTGTGTGTGTGTGTGTGAAGAGAAAGAGAGCGAGGGAGAGATGCTTATCTCTGAATACATAAATTAGACTCTGGCTCACAGATGGTTCACTGCAGCAATGAATTGGATGTGTGTGTTTGTGTGTGAGTAATGTCACATTATTCTGATTGATTTTGTTGTTGACGGGTGACACAAGGCCATCTGTGGACTTCTGGTTTCTGTACTGGAATGAATAGGGGAGAAAGTGAGTTCTATGGCATTATGTTTAGATTATTTTCTACAGCTTGTAGTTCATATAAATACCACAATATGTGCATATGAGCAGTGTAGAGATTTCTAAACTCTATAAAATGCTATAATTAGAATTCAGAAATCTGTACACTCCTCAAGATAAAAAGAACCTTCCATATGTCCCCATCTCTCTCTCTCTCTCTCTCTCTCTCTCTCTCTCTCTCTCTCTCTCTCTCTCTCTCTCTCTCTCTCTCTCTCTCTCTCTCTCTTTCTCTCTTTCCCCTCATGATGCCAAATAGGAAGACAGAAACTCATTTTTTGGATAATAAAAGTGCTGAAACTCTATATAGTGGCCAGGACTCTTATGTGGTAAAACATTGGTTGTTGCAGTCTATCAGACCTACAGACTGCAGCATTTAAACAGGTTTTGCTCTTAAATTGCACAATGTAAACAGATATGTGGTATTTGACTCCTGTATAAGGTGTAAATATATATATATATATTTTTTTCTTTATCCAATAATTGCAATTTTGTGTCTTTTTACATTTGGAATCCTAACAGAAAGAAACAAATGCACTCACTAAATGCAATATTATATATTCTCTAAATACCAGGACCTTGGATTCTTTTCAAGTAATACTCCAGTGTTTTTCAACCTAATCTCTATCTGGCACATCTAAATCATGCGTGTATTTACCACAGGCAATTATTTGACACATTTCACGTCTCAAAGATAGAGCTTCTTTTCCAGAGGGAAAAGTACTGAGACTCAAACATTTATGTGCATATGTGTTTCCTCAGCTTGCACGTTTTGGAATTACTATTTATGAATACAACAATATGGGAAAGCTTAATAACTGTATTAACTAAATTTGCTTATTTTTGTATTACTGATTGTAATGGTCTTGTTTTAGCATTTTTGATTATGATTTTTCTTGATGACATCCAACAATGCCACTGGAATTCAGTTACTAATAGGTAGTAAACAAGTAAACAAGATTTATTTTCTTCTCTCAGACACAAGATGTGCCAGTTTTTGTCATTAGAAGTCACACACACTACAGATGCTGTATTAAGAGAAAAGATTAAAGAAATATTGTAAGCTTTTAAATAAGAGTCTGTTTAGATAGGTGGATTGCTAGTGCCATTAATAAACAGCTACATAATTCACACACATCTTTTTTCCTTTTTAAACTATAATTAATGTTAAAGGTTGCTAATTGATTAATAGTTGTGTAATGGCTGCTGTGAAGATGCATTTGACATAGCAGATAGACTGTGCTAGGGGGTAGGGGGGTGGGCATAATATACTAATAAAATACCGTTGCTGTCTGGAGAGCTCTTCATTAGCATCAAGCACATTTTAATTTCAGACTTGACCACACATTGCCACTCAAGTGTGTAGTATCTCAGTATGTAATACCTCATCCTTCCCTTTAGAACTACCATGTAGGCGTTGACAATTTTTAGGGTTATTAATAGAGCTATTAATAATCATGTAAAAGTATACCTGAGCTAACATGTTTACATAGTTATGCTCAAAATTCCCCAAAGTTTTAATAAGAGAGTGCATCGAACTGAAATCCTTCAAGGTGTTTTTATCCTTGATGCTTGACCAGTTTTCCTGTGATACACTGAGGAGCCGTTGCCACCCTGACCAGCATTTACTATACACACCTCTGCTAACTAAAATAATCTGTTTTAAATAAGACTTTACTTCTTCATTTGTTGATAAATATGTTTCATTTCTTTAGCAAAAATTTTTTACAAGAAAGGGAAAGGACACCATAGTTGAAGCAGAAGAAAATAATGATGTTGCTGTGTATAAATGGTCATTAATTAGCCAGTGTGAATGGGCTGGAGACATAGCAGATGGTGGATTATTTAAATATACCATTTGCCTCTAAAACGGGTGTTAGTATTCATGCCTCTGTAGATTTCATTGAGTGGTGTTAGTTTAATTATGAAACATTAGGTTATTGCAGTTATATAAAAGGGTGTCCACACAATACCTTCTGTGCATAGCCTTTTTGCAGTTGCTTACAGAAAAGTCACCATGACTGCTCTCTGAGACTGAGTGTAGCAGAATTATGCTGTAGGTAGGAACCATTATATGTCTGGCAAACTCATCTTTTAAAAATAGATTTTCCTCCCTCCTTTTTTGACTGTATGTTGAAAATATTTTTTTCTTGTTTTACTGAAATCAGCTTTGACACATTGAAATACAGTGCCCTCCAGAATAATTGGCACCATTCGTAACAATGAACAAGAGATATTTTTTGGAGGGAGGGACACTGTATAATTGTATAACTTTGTCATAAAAGGCTCTGTCATCCCCTTGGATTCCTGTACCCCCAATATAACTACCATTGATCCTCCTTTCCTTTTTGCCAGTATTTGTCCTATGTTCTTGAGAAAGACTAGTGTAATTTGTGCGTGGTGGTTGTTTCCCCTTTGCTATACATGTGTCAAAACAGGTATACATTAACTGTTTGCTGAAAACTTTTTTTTTTTTGGTTGTCTGTGACTTCAGACTGGAAAAAAATATTTGAGGAGGGAGACCTTGTAATGGAATAGTGTTTTCAGCCCTACTTGAGTTTTCTTAATCGAACTGAGCTGCCCAGGCAGTAGTCAATTTAAAAGGTTGGAAAAGTGTGAGAGGAACAGAAAACCAAGGAGCAGTGGTGGACAGTCACAATGTAATTTTTTACTTTTTATTTTCAAGTATCAGTACAGTGTATTCTTATTTTGGGAAACATTCACTTCACTAAACAAATTTAATGCATAATTTAATTACTCTGAAGTGAACAAAAGTAAGGATTAAGGATTCTCTCAATTTTTGCCTGTAGCAATAAAAAACCTTGTGCTTAAAAAGCTATAGGATATGCTGAAAAATTGCATAAATTAATAAAATATTGTTCTTATAGATTTGTACTTTTAATTTGGTTCCAGTTCTTTCACTTTTGACACTTAAATAATTAAAACATGTAATTTTGTAGTACTCAAAACAATATCTAAAGTACATTTTATTCAATTTATTTATGGAGAAACATTTAAGAAGTATTTGTATTTTTACTGAGGTATATTTAAGGTATACTTCATGAAAAGGTAAAAAAAAAAAAAAAAAAAAAAAAATATATATATATATATATATATATATATATATATATATATATATATATATATATATATATATATATATATATATATATATAAATTATGTCAACTATGTTATCTCTATTAAAAAATTAAAAATACAAATATTTAACAATTTATTATATTGATTTTTAAATCCCAGTTCCACCAAACTGTCAACTTTAGGATATAAATAAATAAATGTAAAATGCAAATATTTTTTGAGAAACATTCTAAAAAGTGCAGTGTTCCCAAACTTTGGATCAAAATGATGAGGATGGGTATTTAGCATGACATGGGCTTATATTTAATCTTTAAAATGAAATCATCTGTCTTTTTAATGTTGTAGGGCCTAATTATAAAAGCAGTGACTGTGTAAAATGCATGTGGATTGATGGGGGGCAGAAACACAATTATAGCAATACTGTTTTAGTGTAATATTCATTTGTCTTCTCTAACAATTTTATGCTGCCTGGGAACACTGGGCTCAAGCCAGAAATACACACTGGATTCACAAACCTAAGGATCATTCAGTTCACGTTCTGGCTTTTGACAAGTGGGTTGGAAGCAGAGAACAGGGAGGAAACCTTGGAATAATTTGTAAAACTCTGTTCACACTGTAACCCAGTGACACCCAGCTTTAATTGTATAATCTATTCTTAAACTAAGTACTAGTTGCTGATCAAAATGACAAATTATTTTATGTCAGCTAGTGTCTGTACAGCACCTTGTTTTTCCCAATGAGACCTACCTGAAGGCTGGTAGTAGAGGATGTAGGAAAGCGTGTCCTTTAGCTGCGAGTTGTTTGCTGGATGGACAGAGTGATGGATAGGTCCTTACCCAGGGTCCTTTGCTGAGCTACGCATCATCAGCATGACGCTTTGATTGTGACTTATGGTGACTGATGTCAAGGACATGATCGGATGCCAACAGGATGGAGGCAGACACAGGAACAGGCAGAGAACGAGAAGGTGTGAGAGAGAGAGAGAGAGAGAGAGAGAGAGAGAGAGAGAGAGAGAGAGAGATGGGGACATATAGAAGGTTGGATGGAGAGAGTGGTTTAATAAGAAATGTGTGGGCTGCAGTGGTGCTTGTAGGTATCTTGTCTGTCACACTTTTGCGTCCCACTTGTCATTACCAACTCTTCGCAAATGGTTTAAGGGGATATATAGATCAAACATCAGTATTTGTTTTGCCACAACACACGTGGTAACACTGTCTGAAACAACTGATCAGATACTCTCGTCACAAAGTTTAAAAGAGCTGAAATGCAGTGATCACAGAACCAGAAAGTTGAATGCACTAGGCATCTAGACAGCTGTCAGCTGAATTGCAATTCATTTCTCTCTTTGTCTCACTATGCTACTAACACTTGCTCTCCTCAGGCCAGTGCTCACTTAGCCTCTAATGCTCTCCTCTCATTTGTGCTAATCATCATTAAACCTAATGCCATTAACTCAGTGCTAATTGAAAATAATACAAGTCCTTCATAATTGGGCACAATAGCAGACTCACTCTCTGTTCTCACTCTGTCTAATCCCCCAACACATGGAATCCAACACACACATCAATATCACTGTAAGGTGATGCCGTTTATGGGTTATTCAAGATTGCAGCCATTCATCAGGGCATTATGATTAACACTGGCTCAAACTCATGCTTATCTTCCTCAGAAATCCACTGTTGCTCAAAGCACTAGGGCTGTGTAACGCTTCTATTTTTAACAGCCACTCTCTCCTTACTCAGCTTATGTGTCAACATCAAAGCTCAGAGTCCACTGCCGCAGAGGAGAGTCTGACGAAAGCCTGTTACATATTCTCTTTTTATTTTACCAAATAAATGATCGTTCATAAGAAACAAACAAAAACAAAAACAACAAAACTACAACAACTACACCAACACCTGGCTTAGAGATGGATAGTTGTCATGGTCACATCAATGAAACATTAAACATCTAAGAGAAAAAACACTTTCCCCATTATTTATGCTTTCTGTTGATGAGACTCAAACATGAAAGCCTGAGTGTGGGAGAGGGGCAAATGAAAGTAACTGTGTGTCATGGTGAGCTTACGAACGTCTGCCAGACTAATCGACAGAAAAAGTTCAAACATTCCATTCAGCTTCTGCATCCAAAGCCCTACTTGCAAAGACAAGCCTACCCAAAGTGCAATGGGATCAGGATTGTGCATACTACAACATGCACATTACAAGAACATTTCACAAGCATGAAACTATAACTTAAAACATCAAGCATTTCTAGAACTTTCAAGCATCTATCTAAATTCTTCTCAAAATAACCAACAAACCTGCTTGCTTGATATTACATGAGCTAAACTATAGACTCCTAAACTGCTTTCTAAGTCATCTAAGGCCTTACTCCTGGGACTTTCTTCATTGTTAATATGCATATTGTAACTCTTCAGTGCCCTCTAAGTTCTTTTATCCTGTTTTCTCCCCAGGCAGCTGTTATAACTTGTATCAACCTATATATATATATATATATATATATATATATATATATATATATATATATATATATATATATATAAAGCCAATATCACACACACTTGAAGATATCTTAACTCATTTTCTTTTTACATTTCGGAGTAATATTTGATTTTGAACAATCCTAGACACCCCAGAAAGCTGCACAGGGCATGTTTGCAGAGGAAGAGGCAGCTCTCCCTGTAATGGAATGGCAGTCTTCCAAGCTTAACCCACTTGAGCTGCACAGGGAGGAATTGGATCAAAAGTTTCAAGTGAGGTGCCTAATCAGCTGCACAAACCTGTGGGAAGTTGTACAAAAAGCACAGCAGAACATCTGAGAAAAGGCTGGAAGAAAATTGTGTGAAGCAATTATAGCTGTTAAGAGGAATATATATTTTTTTTTTATGTAAGTGTCATTTAATTATTTTTTATTTTGTAGCTATTGCTACAAATATATTCACAATCATTTCCCAGCTGCATTTAACACCAAGGTCCATGCCATGCTCACAGAAATGTAAGTGTGGCGTTAGGGTTAGGGTTAATGCCTACGTGGATAATGCCCGGTTGCCATGTCATTGCTATGTTATGCTATATATCACTACTCTGCTGAAGATAAAATTAGCATGAAAGGCCTCAGATATGTTTTGCAGCATGCAGTGTGTTTGTTCAGGATAGATTGGGGTTCATAGACACACACACTAAGGAAGTGTTGGCTTTGCCACAGCAGGGTTTAAGCTCTGTAAAGTTACAGCTAACAGAGGTAGAAATAAAACCTGGAGAGAGAGAGAGAGAGAGAGAGAGAGAGAGAGAGAGAGAGAGAGAATAAGAAGATGAGCTGAAGCAGGTTTAGAATAAATTATATGAATGTATAAATTCTTAGTTTAAAATAATTTCGAAGTAGCAATGATAGGTGTAAGTGATAGTGTTTTTATTATTTATTTATTTATTTATTTGTGTGTGTGTGTGTGTGTGTGTGTGTGTGTGTGTGTGTGTGTGTGTGTGTGTGTGCAAATGTGTTTGCATGTGGGTGGGTGGTGAAACGAGGTGTGAATCAGAAGCAAGGTGTGAACACTGAAAAAGGATAAGCTTGCCATAAATTGCAGCGCAAAACATCGTTTCTGTCGTGATCGGTGACTCGATGGTGAAGTGAAGTGATGTGATGTAACTGATCTCTTGCTCTGCTCTTTAATACAGATGTGAGCAGTTCTTGACAGGAACTGCATCATCTGCTCCTCTTCTGCTCCTTTCCTCACTTCCCACTATCGCACTCTTCTTATCAAACAGGTGCCATGCAGAACCCCAGTTCTCTCCACAGCTTCATTTCTCAATCCAGTTACCTCAATCAGAGATTATTGTTTCCTTATACTATTACAACTCAGGTTACTCTACTACTCTACTACCATTACTCTCATGTGTCATGTCTCCCTCTCACCCTCTCTCTACACACACACACACACACACATATATCTAAAAAGATTTTCATATATATATATATATATATATATATATATATATATATATATATATATATATATATATATATATATATATATATATATATATTTGTGTGTGTGCAAAGAGAGAGAGAGAGAGAGAGAGAGAGAGAGAGACAGAAATACTTTTGTGTTTGTGCCGTATTTGATCACAGTGTACATTATTAGACACACTGAAGGTGTTGGACTGAGCAGAGAACAATATGTTCCATAGATAGATAGATAGATAGACAGATAGACAGATAGATAGATAGATAGATAGATAGATAGATAGATAGATAGATAGATAGATAGATAGATAGATAGATAGATAGATAGATAGATAGATAGATGGGAAGGATGGGAAGGATGGGAAGGATGGGAAGGATGGAAATGGCAGTGGTGAATACTTATTTTAAGAAGGAGTAACATAGGGTAACATATAAGAGTAAAGGAAGGTGCACACAGTTGTTCTATGCAGGAGATCCAACCTGAAGGAGATTGGAGACTGTAAGGTGTTGGCGGGGGACAGTGTAGCTAGACAGCAACAGATGGTGGTCTGTAGGATGTTTTTTTTAGGTGAAGAAGAAGAGGAGGCGAGTGAGGACTGAAAGAAGAATAAGATGGTGGAAACTGAGGGAGGAAGACTGTAGTGTAAGGTTCAGGGAAGGGGTCAGACAGGGGCTCGGTGGTGGTGAGGAGGTGCTGGGTGATTGGGCAACTACTGCAGAAGTGATAAGGGAGGCAGCTAGAAAGGTACTTGGTGTGACATCTGGAAATAGAAAGGAATACAAAGAGATGTGGTGGTGGAATGAGGACGTGCAGGAAAGCATAAGGAGAAAGAGGCAGTTGGGTGCCAGTGATGCTTTGGGCGGTTTTGCCCACCCTTTGCAGGGCCTTGCGTTCACACGCAGTGGAGCCTCCATTTCATACATTGATGAAGTTGGTCAGGATGCCCTCGATGATGCAGCGGTAGAAACTCAGTTTGTTGAAAAACAATGAAAACAATATATAATGAAAACAATATGTTTCTTATATACTGCAAAAAGCAATTTAAAGTGCAGAGTTGGTGATCATATGTACTCTGCATTGTCTTAACAGGAGTACAATAGAGTGAGTCATATTTTCAAATAACTTTGCTGTTGGGCACACACACACACACACACACACACACACACACACACACACACACACACTTGAAATTGCATAAAGTGATCAGAGGCTACTTTAATATACATGGTTAAAATGCATCAAGGGTGTGTGCTTACTGAAGAATACATGCTCCATCAGAATATTAAAATAAAAAAGAATATCTGATTTCTTTACATATGGACACTTAGTTAACATGCAAACATGTCTCTTCTTGCAAAAACATTATTTATATCATTGTTTCTGTGCAGTTACTGAAGAGATAACAGGATGGGCAATTTAAACACCATGGAGCAAAGAGAATACCGATTTAAGCTTCCTACAGATTAAATGGTACATACTGTAGTTGAGCTGCAACATTATTTTTTTTAATAATGTTACACACCACTGGCTTTGCATAATTTCAACATTATATCAGACATTTCTGTAATTGAGTTGTATTGTCTGAGTTATTCCTTCTGTTAGTTTTAACGCATATATTCGAATTCTGTTACACAAACAACTTTGTGTTTTATATTAATGTATCGGTAGAATTGTAGAGTTTCAAGCACAAACACATTGTTTCAAACATTATATAAAACATATATAACAGCCTTGCGTGTAAAAAACAAAAAACCAAAGTCTCCAGGAGATCTGGGTCAGGTTTTGGCAGTAGTGTAAACTGTAATTCATGCCACAGGATTTATTTTTAATGCATTTGCTCTAATAAGTTGCAATTACTAGTAATAGTAATAGCTTACTCACAGGTACATGTATGGTGGACACTTGAAATCTGTTTTTTTGTAGTGTAATTTATTGAATTGGATTAACCTGTGTTTGGACCAGTTTCTTGTAGCTTTTCTTGTAGTTTTTGTACCTGCCTACCTATGTCCTCTGTTTCGCCCCCAGTCCACTAGTTCATTCAATCAGTCTTCAGAAATATATGACATGATGGCTCGCTGGGAGTTTTATAAAATGGGCATCCTTCTTCAGTGTCATTTGAAGATTTCACTTCACAGCATGATTCAAAGTATAGCTACGCAGAGCTTTGACAGGTTTGTTTCCTGGCCAACCTGGATAGAAGGTTTCACAAAAGCAGGCTGATCAAAGAATTGTCACATATGTAGCACTATGTAAATATTCCATGTTATTTATCAATTTAATACATTTGCAGCCAGAATTAAAATTATTGTCAGCCTGGGAATAAAATAAGATTTATTTTGGAATTTACTTTTATTCAGAATTAATGATTATACAGTGTTGTTAGTAGTTCCTTTATTGTTTAGAAAAACTGTATTCTTTTGGATTTAATCCCTATAAAATATTGTCGGATTTATGCTAAGAAATGATCCCTTCAAAATAAGTCAGGCAGAGCATTTTAGGACACAGGAAGGATGTTTTGTTTTTTTTCTTCAGAAAGACGGCTCACAATCAGTCTGTAAATTTCAATGTGTAATATCTGCACAACTGAGTTATTGTGTAAGACACCCACCTCAGATTCAACACTTCAGTTCCAGACCATCTACTATTCTTACCATGTCTGCTGCAGCAGACATTTAAACCACTGTCATAAAGCCAGCCCAACTATCACTATCATTGAAACCACTAGGTTCTACATTTCTGTGATCTTAAATGAACCCACTTTAAGTACAACTAAAGCAGTTTATTTTGTTCTTTTATATAATTGACAATTTTAAATAAACTAAATAGTTTCGTGTGCTGTAGCGTCTTTTTTCTCCCAGCATGTCTGCATCATGTGTCATAGAAATCGCAGCAGAAATTTAAACAGTATATGGATGATAGGAAGCCAGGGAAAAATGTTAGAAAAATGAACCCATGCTTATGGCCTATCCGAGTCCATTGTAATAGTAATATAGAACTTGAGCAGACATTGCTTCTAATACAAACAAAGCATAGAAATAAGTATTCTCATGCAAAGCTTGTTTTTGCTTAAAACACATTTTCCTCCTCAGCATAAATGGGGATTTTCAGTCGGAATATTACTTTTGCATGGCTCACACCTTTTCTTCTTTTTGATTAAACTAGATTTTGTCAATAACCTAGATAGTGTCTTAAATCCTTCCCTCTGCTTCCCATGCCCAATAGCAGACCATTAGAAGGTATTCATTATCATGCTAAATATTCCTTAAGCATGCCTTTGCTTTAGCACTTAAAATCCGAATGATCCCATTATCCAGTACATCAAATTCATTTCCAAAGCTCCAAGCACAGACATTTACAGCAATTGCATGCGATTAAACCTCACAACACTTTCTCATCATTGCCATACAGTTAGGGAGAGTTTCTGTTTTCATGTGTTTTGAGACACATGGTATATTTAAAATATATTGTCAGGTGTTTCTGCTGTGAATACATTCATGACTATTATTATGTTAGCCAAATTAACCATGACCCCAATTATACACTTATGTTCTGCAGATTTTATATTAATCAATTTCTGTCCTCTATAGCATTTCTCTATCTTTTTTTTATCACCATGCTAATAATAATGCCACAGTGGTCATGACTGTTCCTTAATGACAAAGAACAGAACCTGAACAAAAATGTCAATTGTTGAATAAAAAATCCAATGCACTTTAAAACTTTAGTACATCAGTTTTATAAAACTATTATGTGTAAGACTTATGTATGAGACTCACTTCACTGCTTGTTGGTCAGATGTTCAGCTTAATACAATATATTTTAATGTGAATGCTGTATGTAGCAGATCGCAGAATCCCAGTGACCCCAAAAGTATTCTGCAATCAGATCAATCAAATGTCATAACTTTAAAGTATGAAAATACTCTGAAATCTTAAATGCGAATTGACCTCCACACCTGTTAGAGCACAGTGTTGGCTGGCTGGATTATTACTGTGACTGTAAAATGTTGCTGAAATTCAGTGATTTAGCTTTGCCCAGAAAAAATTATACAATTATGAGTCATGTTTAATTTGGGATGCCATGGGACATGCAAAAAGAAGTGCATGTTTTCTTAACTTTCCATTTCTGTGATTCATAAATTGTGCTGCATTGTTAATAAACTATTGGATTTATGTATTGAAAACATACAGTATGTGTGTATCAGAGGGATATAGATTTCAGTACATTTAATCAGTGAATTAAACAATCTGTCCATAAGTATTTGGAAAGGGACCAAATTTTCGTAATATTGCCTCTGAATACCAACACAATTGATTTGAAATGAAACAATCAAACTGTTATAAATGGATAACCATTCATCTTTAATTCAATACGTGTCAAAGATTTAGCAATTACAGCGATTTCTGACATAGTTCCTCTTTCTCGCACAGGTTCAAAAGCAATTATACAAACTAAAACAATTTTATTAGAATTATTAGTACTTGTATGCAAATTCTACTTGGATCCCATGGATATCACCAAAGGCTGAGTTTCCCCTTTCACAGGACTTTATTTTAACCACCTTTAGTTGTTGCATGTATGTGTGTCTTTCTGTCTTCAGTTTTTTTTATTCAGTAAGTGAAATGCATGCTCCACTGGGTAGAAGTCATGTGACTATGCCATTTAAAAACCATTCCATTTATGTGACTTCAGAAGCTTTGGGTTGCTTTTGTGGCATGTTTTGGGTCATTATCTATCAGTCAGTGAAAAGCCGTCCTATCAGTTTGCAGCCATTGACTGATTCTGAGCTACAATTATATATCTGTACACTTCAGAATTCACCCTGTTACTTTTATCAGCAGCCACATCATTAACAACCCCCAGTAACCTAGTTCCTTTAGCACTCATACATTCCCAGACAGTTAATATTGTATGCTTTGGATCATAAGCCCTTCCTTTTTTTTCTATACTATTCTTTATAGCTTCTATACTCTGATAATCTTAGTTTAATCTGTCAACAGAATATTGTTCCAGAAGTGTGTAGGCTTTTAAAATGTTTTCCAGCTAAATTAAACCTGACCTTTCTGTTATTAAGTGTTGCCTTTAGTTTGCATCTTGAGGTAAATCCGTTGTATTGATTGTGTACTTCACAGTAGTATGACTGCATCTTTCATTAGCATTCTTGACTATTGGCTAGATGTTGTAGGGAATGAATTATCGGATAATTCATTAAGTTGTATTCTGTGGTCCTTCAGACCTTTTGGTGTTGCTTATCTCGCCAGTGCATTCCTTCTTCTTTGAATGTATCAAATTGTTGATTTGGCCATTGCTAAAGTTTTATCTATTTTTCTTGGTTTTCCTTTTTTTTTCACCCCAATGATGGTGTCATTTAATTTGAACCACATATTGAGAGTCTCATTCTCTTCTGTGTGTCAAAAAATAAGTTTAATTAATCTAATTAATTTTGAGCCTGTGAAAATGGATGGACTAAGGAAAAGAAAGTCTGTAATGTTTTTAAACTAAAACCTCAGATCCTTTAAAAATGATGTCCAAATACTTATGGACCTCACTACATTTGCTCCATGTTCTATACTTTGCAAGACACACACACACACACACACACACACACACACACACAAACACACACACACACACACACACACACACACACACACACACACACACACACACACACTTTGAAAAAGAATCTAAACACTGTGGCTAAATGTTCTTATCTTTCAGTTCCTAGATGCATTTCTTCCTCTGAGCTACGAAAACCTGTTATTAATGCAGAACACAAACAGTGGTGTCTATGCATTTTTGTGTGTCTCTATGAGTGTGTATATGTGTGCTTTGGTATGCCCAACCTGTAGGTGTGTAAAACCTAGAATCCACATAGTTTAAAACACTGCATAATGTAGGTCAAAGGAGAAAATATTTTTTAAGGTTCAATCCAATAACTGTGCAGATGGAAGCAGTATGGGTATTAGAATGGTCAAATTATATTTTGCTTAAAATATTTAGCATATAAATGCATTTAAATAATAATGATCTTATAATTTTATTCTGCCACAGACAGAACAAACATTTACAGGAGTGCTATACAATGCAATTGTTTAAATCACGTAGGAAATTAATTAAACATTTGCAACAAAACATGACGAGACAAGGAATCAACATTAAGCCAGAGATCTTGGAGCTGTGACGTGACAAAATATTTAAATCATTGTAAAAAAGTATTGTATAAATACCAATCAAACTCATGCACCCCCAAAAAGAAAATAACCTATTAACAACCTGACAGTTTTAAGCTATCACTGAAGACATAAAGAAAATATTGCATGAACTTAAACTCTTAAACATTTTTGTTTCGTTAGAGTATTTATACTAAAATTTATATTTCTAAATTATATCAAAGGTCACTGTAAATAATACATATAGTCTGTAATTGTAGAAGCAATTGTTATTGAGGAGAAGCAGAAAACATCTAAAATAAAAAAAATAATAGTACAATATATTGCCAATGGTTTGTGGAATACTGACCATCACACCCATGCTTGAAAATATTTATTCAAGAAATAGGCACTAGACTGGAATAATCACCTTCACCCTTCTGGGAAGGATTTTCATTAGATTTTCAATGGTGGTTGTGGGGATTTGTCTATTTAGTCTCAAGCACATTACTGAGGTTGGGAGGTGTCAGGTGAGGAGGCAGAGGGCATTCCAGTTCATCCTAAAAGTGTTCAGTGGGGTTGTGTTCAGAGCTCTATGCAGTATACTTGCTTTCCTCCACTTCCAACTACACATATTATATCTTCATGGGCCTTGATTGTGCACACAGGCACAGTTTAACAGAGCATTGCATCACAGACAGGCATTTCATGCTGCGAGAACGAATGCCATTACTTAAGCAAGAAATCCTTTCAAATTACATGAAGTTACAGTAAATATGAAACAATTTATCAGTTTTTTTAATATTTCCCAATTTTTCCCACCTACTCATTGTGAAGCTCAGTTTCCCTGTGTACTTGTTCCTTGAGCTGTATATCCACTCAGGTTACCCAAAAAAATATTTAAATGCACTGTTACTTGTAAATGTCTATTTGTGCTTTGGTGTCTTGCTGCTGCCTTGGACAGACAACTCAAGTTTGCAAACACAGTGTTTCCAAACACCAACTCAGTCAACTGCAAATAACAGCCATTCCCAAAAATACAATTTGCAGTGCTTCTCAGAGGCTGTTCGCCAAGGGAACTACCGCTCGTAGTTACTGAATTGAAAGTGGTGGACAACAAACTCATTCCCCGGCTGGGACAGGTTTACCAGCTTCAGGGTTAGCTGACCATTCCTCACGATGTCCAGCTTTTCTTGAAATGTTCATCTTGAAAATGGCCTTGTAAGTGTATTTGCGACCAAATCAATTTCTTCTACTCTGGCAGCCACTGTGGAATGAAAAAAAAAAACAGCTATTATCTCTACACGTATATATCTAAGCTTGTGCAGTTTGCTATTGACTAGGTTAGCTAGCCCTGACTAGTATTCTGTTTGACCGTCTAATCAAAAGGCGTGAAAATTCTGACATTATTGTAAGGCTGATCGATGGGGCTGATGTTAAAATCTGATTAGTCAAAGCAATCAAAGTTTCATTGTCATGTATTTTATGCTACAGGATTCTGAAGGCTTCAGGGCAGATTTTATTGACCCTGGCAACACGATGTTTGAAATATGATTGGATAGAAACATAGACATACACTACTGAAAGCAGCACACTCAAGAGAAAAGCTATGAAATGAAGAAATTAGACCATTAGGAATAATTTGATACATTTTCATAAACAAAGTTCATATTACATGTAAAATAATCATAATCATATAAAATGCTAAATCATTAAAACACAAGTCATTGATTTAGTATTTAGGCCAGTAGTGAACGCTTTGCTGGCCCTAATGGCTCACCACTGCACAGCAGTATCACTCTTACCTACATGTAGAACATCCATGACTCACAGTGGCAGCTGTTACAAGTAAATCTTTTCATTCTCATTATGGTCGGACATAAGGAGTCACACCTGCAAGCACCATTTGCATTAAAGTGCTTAATCTGATTGGTTTGTACACAAAGCAAAGCTCTGTAGATGTGAGTAGATGAGCACACAGCTGCTCTCAGTGCTCTAGAAGAGTGTACATCCAGGTCAGCTACTACATCTATCACAGCCCTGTCTGCCGCTCCGAGACACTGGTTACACAGCACAATGCCTGTTATGGCAAAGTGTTTTAAAGCCTGTGTTTGCAGTAGTGATAGAATCTCTGATTTACAATTGAAAAATAAAGAAACACTGGGTAAGAGGACATGCTGTTCAAAAAAGTGAACAGCATTGCTAAGTTAAAATGATTTAACTTGTAGTTAAATGATTACCTTATTGCAGACCTGATAACATGTTTATTTTATTATTGTGTTTCAACTTCACTGGCATGGTCACATTCACACACAGAACTCAATATGTTTTTATTATGGCTGTATTTAGGCTAAAACTTCTCACATCCAGGCACTTAAATTTGCAATGCAACATACAAACAAATAAATCAATCAATGCTACAAAAGAATCAATACTCTATAATAGTGTGTGTATGTGTGTGTTTGCTAGACAGAGAGACTGGAGGGGGGGGGGTTGTTTGGAATGGTCAGAAGAGAAGGTGAAACCTAATTCTAAATATAGAGGTGAGAGGCCAGAAGGTATGAGAAGTCAGTGGCCCTTTTCATTTTGTGATATTAAATAATATTGCAATGATGCCCTTTTTTTAACAGCTACTCTTTCTTAAGAAAAAAAATGCTTGTTTCTTTAAATTCATTTAACATTTCCATGCCAATGCTTTGTTTGGAAATATCAAATAAAATCCATTTTACAAACCAGAGGCCAGGTTCCTTAAAATGGTACAGCACTGCCATTCCTGCCTACTGTGACTGTCATTTCAACATAGCTAAGTAAATTATACAATAACAAGAAGTCTAGAAGCGCATTCTGAGCAATTGTTATTGTACCTTTGTTCAACTGTATTTGAGACGTCATAAACCTGAGTTAAAATGGATTTAGCTAAATGTTTAAAAAAATTTAACCCAGGCACAAGCCAGTGCACTCTTAGTGCCGGTCCCAAGCCTGAATAAATGGGGAGGGTTGCGTAAGGAAGGGCATCCAGTGTAAAACATGTGCCAAAACAAATATGCGGATCACAAATAAGAATTTCATACCGGATCGGTCAAACCACTGCCACAGGTATCGTTAGCCAACTGGGTACCGGTGGAAATTGGGCTACTGTTGGCCGAAGGAGGAGAAGGAGAGCATGAAGACGTCTACAGAGACAGCAAGAAAAGGAGAAGTGTAGGAGAGTGGAGGTTCGGGTTGGTACTTTAAATGTTGGTACTATGGAGATGGAGAGAAGAAAGGTATATATGTTGTTTGTTCAGGAGACCAAGTGGAAAGGGCGTAAGGCCAGAAACATTGGAGGTGGGTTTAAACTGTTCTATCATGGTGTGGATGGAAACAGAAATGGTGTAGGGGTGATTCTGAAGGAAGAATACAGTAAGAGTGTAGTGGAGGTGAAAAGAGTTTCTGATAGGGTGAGGAATGTGAAGCTGGAAGTTGAAGGGATGATGATAAATGTCATCAGTGCCTATGCTCCACAAGTCGGCTGTGAGATGGAGGAGAAGGAAAGATTCTGGAGTGAATTAGATAAAGTGGTAGATGGTGTACCTAGGAATGAACGATTGGTGATTGGTGCAGACTTTAATGGGCATGTAGGTTAAGGGAACAAAGGTGATGAAGAGGTGCTGGGTAGGTATGGTTTTAAAGAGAGGAATGTAGAAGGTCAGATGGTGGTAGATTTTGCTAAAGGGATGGAAATGGCAGTGGTAAATACTCATTTTAAGAAGAAGGAGGATCATATTGTGAGGGGGGATAAGAGTGGGGGAAGTTGCATGTTCTATGTAGGAGATGCAACCTGAAGGAGATTAAAGACTGTCAGGTGTTGGCGGGGGACAGTGTAGCTAGACAGTATTGGATGGTGGTCTGTAGGATGGTTTTGGAGGCTAAGAAGAAGAGAAGGAGAGTGAGGACTGAAAGAAGAATAAGATGGTGGAAACTGAAGGAGGAAGACTGTAGTGTGAGGTTCAGGAAAGAGGTCAGACAGGGGCTTGGTGGTGTGGAAGAGGTGATGGATGATTGGGTAACTACTGCAGAAGTGATAATGGGCACAGCTAGAAAGTACTTGGTGTGACATCTGGGAAAAAAAAGGAAGACAAAGAGACGTGGTGGTGGAATGAGGAAGTGCAGGAGCGCATAAAGGGAAAGAGATTGGCAAAGCAGAAGTGGGATCGACAGAGTGATGAGACAAGTAGGCAGGAGTACAAAGAGATGCGGCAGCAGGTAAAGAAGGATGTGGCAAAAGCCAAGGAAAATGAATATGAGGAGCTGTATTAGAGGTTGGACACTAAGGAAGGAGAAACAGATTTGTAACGATTGGCCAGGCAGAGGGACTGAGCTGGGAAGGATGTGCTGCAAGTTAGAGCAATAAAGGATGGAGATGGAAATGTGTTGACTAGTGAGGAGAATGTGTTGAGAAGGTGAAGGCAGTATTTTGAGCAGCTGATGAATGATGAAAATCAGAGCGAGAGAAGGTTGGATAATGTGGAGTTGGTGAAGCAGGAAGTGATTAGGATTAGTAAGGAGGAAGTGGGAGCAGCGATTAAGAGGATGAAGAGTTGAAAGTCGGTTAGACCAGATGACATACTGGTAGAAGCTGGTAAGGAGAAGGAGATGTTTAGGAGAGATAGCAATGGTTTTTAACCAGATTGTTTAACGAGATTCTGGAAGGTGAGAGGATGCCTGAGGAATGGAAAAGGAGTGTGCTGGTACCGATTTGTAAGCAGTCACACCATGAAGTTATGGGAAAGAGTAGTGGAAGCCAGGCTGAGAGAAGAGGTGACCATCTGCGAGCAACAGTATGGTTTCAAGTCGAGGAAGAGCACCACAGATGCCTTATTTGCTTTGAGAATGTTGATGGAGAAGCATAGAGAAGGTCAGAAGGAATTGCATTGTGTATTTGTGTATTTATAAAAAGCGTACGACAGAGTGCCAAGAGAGGAGTTGTGATATTGTATGCGGAAGTCAGGTGTGTCAGAGAAGTATGTGAGGGTGGTGCAGGACATGTATGAGGAATGTATGAGGACAGTGTGACAGCAGTGAAGTGTGCAGTAGGAACGACAGACTGGTTCAAGGTCATATGCTTTCTCTAAATCTACAAACACACAATGCAACTCCTTCTGACCTTCTCTATACTTCTCCATCAGGCATCTGTGGTGCTCTTCCTCGGCATGAAACCATACTGTTGCTCACAGATGGTCACTTCTTCTCTCAGCCTGGCTTCCACTACTCTTTCCCATAAATTAATTGTATGACTAATCAATTAATTCCCCTGTAATTACTGCAGGTCTGCACATCTCCCTTATTCTTAAAGATCGGTACCAGCAAACTCCTTCTCCATTCCTGAGGCATCCTCTCACCTTCCAAAATCCTGTTAAACAATCTGGTTAAAAACTCCACTGCCATTTCTCCAAAACTTCTCCATGCTTCTACTGGTATGTCATCTGCTCCAACTGACTTTCCACTCTTCATCCCCTTAATCGCTGCTCTTACTTTCTCCTTACTAATCCTATCCACTTCCTGCTTCACCATCTCCACACCACCCAACCTTCTCTCTTTTGCATTTTTCTCATTTATCAGCTGCTCAATATACTCCCTTCATCCTCTCAACACCCTCTTCTCACTAGTCAACATATTTTCATCTCTATCCTTTATTGCTCTACTTGCAGCACATCCTTCCCAGCTCGGTCTCTCTGCCTGGCCAATTTGTACAAATTCTTTTCTTTGTCCTTAGTGTCCAACTTCACATACAGCTTCTCATATGCCTTTTCCTTGGCTTTTGCCACATCCATCTTCACCTTCTGCCGCATCTCCAAGTACTCCTGCCTACTTTTCTTTTACACTCTTTTACAAATCACACTTTACACTCTGTCGATCACTATCTGTTTTGCCAACCTCTTTCTCCTTATGCTTTCCTGTACTTCCTCATTCCACCACCATGTCTCTTTGCCTTCCTTTCTATTTCCAGATGTCACACCAAGTACCTTTCACTTATCACTTCTGCAGTAGTTGCCAAATCCTCCAGCAGTTCTTTACCACCACCGAACCCCTGTCTGACCTCTTCCCTGAATCTCACACTACAGTCTTCCTCCTTCAGTTTTCACCATCTTATTCTTCTTTCAGTCCTCACTCTCCTCCTTTTCTTCTTCACCTCTAAAACCATCCTACAGACCACCATCCAATGCTGTCTAGCTACACTGTCCCCCGCCAACACCTTACAGTCTTCAATCTCCTTCAGGTTGCATCTCCTACATAGAACATAGTCAACCTGTGTGCAACTTCATCCACTTTTATATGTCACCCTATGATCCTCCTTCTTCTTAAAATAAGTATTTACCACTGCCATTTCCATCCTTTTAGCAAAATCTACCACCATCTGCCCTTTACTTTCCTCACCTTAAGGCCATACCTACCTATCATCTCCTCATCACCTTTGTTCCCTTCACCTACATGTCCATTAAAGTCTGCCCCAATCACCAATCTTTCATTCCTAGGTACACCTTCTACCACTTTATCTAACTCACTCCAGAACTTTTTTCTTCTCCTCCATCTTACAACCCACTTGTGGAGCATAGGCACGGATGACATTTATCATCACCCCTTCATCTTCCAGCTTCATGTTCATCACCCTATCAAGTCAAATCAAGTCAAGTCAAGTCAAGAGGCTTTTATTGTCATTTCTACTATACACAGTGGTACACAGTACACAGTAAAAATGAGACAAAGTTCCTCCGGAACCCTGGTGCTACACTAAACAATACCATAAAGCTACAACACAACACAAGCTACATAAAGTGCATCGAGTGCAACCTGGTGCAAACAGTGCAGACAAAAAAAACAGTACAGACAGACAACACAAGACAAGACACAAAACCAGGATAGCGCCGACCAGTAAACCTACTGTATACTTGGTTATACAGTACTGTAAACTGTAAAAACTATACCCTGGAGTAAATATAAGAACACAATGTAGTGCAAAAATACAGCAGCAGTCAAGATGTGCAGAAGACAGCATGTAAACAGTGTAGTATATTATAACAAAGTTGAAGGTGCAAAAAAAGCATGTAGACAATATAATAGTCAAAGGTGCAAAAGACGGCATGTAAACAGTCATCACTATCCTCTGTAGGGTCTTGCGGTCCGAGATGGTGCAGTTCCCAAACCAGGCAGTGATGCAGCTGCTCAAGATGCTCTCAATGGTCCCTCTGTAGAACATGGTCAGGATGGGGGGAGGGAGATGGGCTTTCCTCAGCCTTCTCAAGAAGTAGAGACGCTGCTGGGCTTTCTTGGTGATGGAGCTGGTGATGAGTGACCAGGATCCATCAATAATCAGTGGAGATTGGTCGCTCTGTGCGCTCCTGAAGTCCACAACCATCTCTTTCGTTTTGTCCACATTCAGAGACAGGTTGTTTGCTCCACACCAGGCTGTTAACCGTTGCACCTCCTCTCTGTATGCTGACTTGTCGTTCTTGCTGATTAGACCCACCACGGTTGTGTCATTCGCAAACTTGATGATATGATTCAAGCTGTGCATTGCTACACAGTCGCGAGTCAGCAAAGTGAACAGCAGTGGACTGAGCACACAGCCCTGGGGGGCCCCAGTGCTCAGTGTGGTGGTGCTGGAGATGCTGTTCCCGATCCGTACTGACTGAGGTCTCTGAGTCAGGAAGTCCAGGATCCAGTGACAAAGGGAGGTGTTCAGGCCCAGTAGGCTCAACTTCTCAATCAGGTGCTGAGGAATGATTGTGTTGAATGCTGAGCTGAATGATGAGCTGAAGTCAATGAACAGCATTTGTACATATGAGTCCTTGTTATCCAGGTGGGTGGGGGCCAAATAGAGGGTTGTGGAGATAGCATCGTCCGTGGAACGGTTTGGACAATATGCAAACTGCATATATCTTCACATCCACTACACTCTTACTGTACTCTTCCTTTAGGATCACCCCTACACCATTTCTCTTTCCATCCACACTATGATAGAACAGATTAAACCCACCTTTAATGGTCCTGGCCTTTCTCGTTTTCCACTTGGTCTTTTGAACACACAACATCTACCTTTCTCCTCTCCATCATATCAGCTACCTCTCTTCCTTTACCAGTCATAGTACCAACATTTAAAGTACCAACTCTAACATCCACTTTCCTATCCCTGCTGTCTCTGTAGACCTCTCCTTCTCCTCATTCGGTCAACAGTAACCTAATTTTCACTGGTACCCTGTTGGCTAACAGTACCCATGGTGGTCGTTGGTAACCCGGGCGACTGATCTGGTATGAATTTCTGATACGTGATCTGCATATTTGTTTTGGCACGTTTTACGCTGGATGCCCTTCCTTATGCAACCCTCCCTATTTATCCAGGCTTGGGACTGCCACTAAAAGTGCACTGGCTTGTGCAACCCTAATAAATGGGTTAATAATAACTACCTATTTATGCTAAGTGGACCAGTAGACAGCCAGAGAGCCGAGGGCCTTAAGATTGTCCAGACATCTGCCATCTATGTATCTATTAAATAGGTGCAAAAGAGGTACAGTGGTCCCCCGGTTATCGAACGGCTCGAATATCGAACATAACGGTTAGCAAACGGTTTTCCGAACGAAATTTGGGTCCGGGGAATGACCAAAGTTCCAGTTCTCGAACGCCACCCATGCTGCCCAACCCAGTGCGAGGGGAAGAAACTGCTTCCGCTTCAACCATCGCTGAGTAAGCATCTATCGCAACTTCTGTTTGTGAACAATATTAGTGATATTTAGCGGTAAGTACAGTAATTATTTTGTTTCTTACTCTTGTAAAGGTGTTAATTTATACTTTTACCGAGCCAACACAAAATACCCGCAGAGATCGTGATAATCCGGCAAAAGGCAGTCTATAAATAATATCCATGGTGCTTTACGGAGGAAGCCCAATTGGGGGAACAGGGCATTCCCTGAAGCACCGAGGTATGACAGCCACTGAAGGGGCGTGGCAGGGGGATTCCTGACAGTATTAATAAGGCTAAAAACAGGAAAAAATGGTTAATTATTGGGTATTGGTGGAGTTCGGGAACGGATTAATTGGTTTTCCATTATTTCTTATGGGAAAATTAGGTCCGGTTTTCGAACATAACGGATTTCGAACGGTTTTAAGGGACGAATTAAGTTTGATAACCGGGGGACCACTGTATTACTATTTAACTAATTTAAACTATATTTACAATGCATTGGGGTGTGAATAAGGTATTATTATATTTATATCTGCTAATATAAATGATCAGGCTCTGCTCCACTTACCCCTGTGGATGAGCCACCACTAGAATTATAGTTCCCATTCTGTAAGGGAAACCTGGTTGCTTTGAGTTATGTGCTATTACTACATAGCAATATCTCAAGTCAGTGGCGGCTCAGTGGTTAATGTGGTGGTCAGTGTTCAAGGACCTCATGTCCCAATGTCCTAAGACCACCAAACAGGATCCTTGTGTAAGACCCTTAACTGCCTATTTGAAATCCTGTCTCAGTGGTAAGTAACTTTAAGAAACAATATTTAAGTAACTGTAGTTCTATATTATATGTAGTTTTAAAGATATTTTTTGGGCTACAATAAATAAATGGTTATTTTTTTATTATTGCTGATCTGTTAAGTGACCAAAAACAACAACAAAAAAATTATACAGTCTCTTGAGTTTAGGTGTAGAAAAAGCATTGGTTTGTATGTGTTTAATTCCATGTCTCTTTGTGTGTGTGTATGCGAGTGTGGAGACCTGCTGTGAGATAGATTGCTTCTAAATGGCTTTTCTGAGTTTTCGATGCTTTTCCATTTTGTGCAGGTCACAATCCTCTGCCTGAGAGACCATGTATGTTCCCAGGTGTGTGTATGTGTGTGTGTTTACTGTAAAGACAAACTGGGTTTCTGTTTATATCAGAACATGACAATGTTCCGTAACATTGAATGTAACACAAACACACACGCAATTCTATTTACCGCTCTGTATTTTTTGGATTGTTGTACTTTGCCAAATAAAGTGGCCTCTTTTCATTGTGTTTTGTGTATGTATGTGTTAGGAAAATTTAGAAAAGGGTATTTATTAACAGCGGGTGACTACAAAATTATTGTGTCTAAGAGACATGCAGTCCTGGAGAGAATGATTTTTTTTGTGTATAAGTAAGCGAGTGCATATGAGTGTTATGACAGCAGAGAACCGTGTACAAGTGTTACACACAAGAGCAGTAATAGTCCTGGAATGCACTTTGAAACAGCACTATGAATTTTAAAAATTATCAGAATATGATGCAATTCCCTGAGCATTAAAAAACTACAACTTTCTGTCAACCTCACAAGTGCAATTCCCATGTAGCGGTAAATCAAGTGTGTAGTGGAGGGTATTACAATAGAATACGATTAGCATTTCATACATTTGTAATGAAATACTGAATCCTCGCTCACCATCATTCAACCTGAACTATACGTTTAACTGATTTGTTTTGCTTCCAGGTAAGTATCAACTTAAATCGAAATAATATCATCTATAAAATAATGTTTGTTCCACTTTTCTTGTCTAGGAGCCTCAGAATAGACCTTCAAAATGTTGCAAATAAAACAACACATTCCTGTTATTACACATTCCTGTTATTATAGATAGCGTAGTGTTGGTAGAATTGCAAAAGTAGTTGAAGGTCTCACTGATTTTCTAAAGCTATGATAGAAAAAATAATAAAGAGGCTCTTTAATATTTGACATTGTGATACTTTAAAGACATGTGCATGCTTCCTCAGTTGTCAGGGTTATACAGTCATGTGAAAAATCTTAAAATCAGGTAAATACAACCTCAAATAAACAACACAGGACATATAACACCAGGCCATAATTTATTTTGACTAGCCAAAAACTATGTGTAAAAAACTAAGTATACACTTAGTGCATCCTAAGTAGCAGTCAGGTGCTGCTAATCAAAAAACCTTTATTAATTGATTATCAGCAAGTGTGACCACCTCTATAAAAGCCCAGTGTTTTGCTGTTTGCTGGAGCATTCGGGTGAGTATTAACACAATGCCAATGATTAAAGGCATCAGCAATGATCTTAATCAATTGTTGCTACCTATCAATCTGGAAAGGGTTATTAAGCTATTTTCAAACATTTAATGAACATCTTTCTACAGCAAAAAAGAGCATTAAAAACTGGAAAACATACAAGACAGTTGCCATTCTTCCCCTGTAGTGAATGTCCCAAAAAATTGCAGTGCTTATGGAAACTGCTAAATATTCAAATAAATTCTTAGACTCTACAGACCTTTGTTAAAAGTTAAATTTCATGACAATGCAATTAGAAAAAAAAAAACCCAAAATATGGTGTGTTTGGGAGGGTTGCCAGGAGAAGATGGCTCCTTGGTTTGGGTTTGCAAAGTTGCATCTGAACAAAGCACAAGACTTCTGGAACAATTTCTATTTGGTAGACAAGACAAAGTGGATGCATGTCTGGTGGACATATAATGGATGATTGCTCATCAGATGAAACTGTACAATTGTGCAACCAGGAAGTTAAAAAAGTACATGTAGTGAAGTGTGGCAAGGGGACTTTTCTTTATGCTACATGCCCTCCGGCCACTTTTTGGTCTGGGTCAAAGTTGAAGATGACAGTCCTTAGATCTGTCATCTCCCGGGGCTCCGAACACGAGCACCGTGCCAGATCCCTGACAGGGGGAGTGCGCGTCACAATGCTCTGTTTCTGGGTTGGATTTGAGATACCACTGGAATGCCACAGATTGTTTCTTTAGCATAGAAATTAGCTTAATTATCTGTGTAACAGATTAAGACTTCATGCTGAAAATGAGAGAAAATTTGTAAAACCTAAAAATAGATTTAAACATTTAATATATGTATTTGGTTGTAGTTTAAATATATTAAATATATTGCTAATATCTTGCTAATGTATAATTTTGTGCATCATAATACAATGTCATATGACAATGTTCTTGATTTAAGTCACAATGACAATCCTGTAATATAGATTTTAAGTATGTCTCAGTAAAGTTGGATCAGAATCAGTCAGTCAGGGAGGAAAAATAAAACTTAGATCCACTTTTAAAACAGGAATAACTGTACTTTTATTTATTTGATCAGCACAATATAAACATGCAAATACAGGTCGAGAGCTTAGGGTAATATTCACATTAATCATCAGAATGAAGAAAGGTGTAACCTTTGTGACTTTTGACTGTAGCATGGATATTGATATTAAATGGGCTAGTTTGAATATAAAAATAAAAAAAAATACTGATCTCCTGGGAAACCTGAGAAACTGCAGATTTTTACAGAGCTTAAAACATTTAAAACATTTAGTTAGTGTCAGTTCTGTGGGTGGAAATGTTTTTGATGATAAGAGAGGTCAGAGGAAAATGGAGAGATTGAATCGAGCTGTCAGGAAGGATCTAATGACTTATATAATAAGTGGTGGCAAAAGTACCAACATCCTTCACTTAAAGTAGAAGTCTAGATACTCATGTTTTAAAAAGACTCTGGTAAAAGTTGAAGTACTGATTATACTTATTTTTTTTCAAGTTAAAGTAAAAAAGTTTGAGCTCTGACATATACTTAAGTAAAAAGTAGCCATTACTACTACTTTTTTTAGTGTCACGCTGGTAACTGGAAGTCACATCAAGTCAAGTCAAGTCAAGAAGCTTTTATTGTCATTCAACCATGTATAGCTGATGCAGTACACAGTGAAATGAGACAACGTTCCTCCTGAACCCAGGTGCTACATAAAACAACATAAAACAACAGTAAACAACAGTCACAGAACAGAAGAACACAGGGCCAGGAACTAAGATCCTCGCCACATAAAGTGCATGTGTGCAACTGGTGCAAACAGTGCAAAGACATCACAAGACAGTGCGAGACAACACAGGACAGTGCAGGACAGTGCAGGACAGTGCAGGATAATACAAAATACACAAAATATAAAAATAAAAACAACAATAGCTCCGCCAGTAAAACCTGTCGTAACAAAATAAGGTGCACAGTAGCAGAAAAATGTAAACAGAGAAATGTAAACAATTGTGCAATAGCAGCAATCAAAAATAAAGTGATCAGTGACCAAAGGATTTGGAGAGAATATTGTGCAAAGAGAGCAAGTCCCGGAAGATCAGCAACAAACAACAAACGGCATGTAAACATTATTGCGACAATGAAAGGTGTAAATGGTGTTGAAACCTGGGTGTGCGAAGTGTATGTGTGTTGAGTCCGGTTGTACAGATCAGTCACACAGTTGTGTGTAAGTGTGTGTGTGTGTGAGTATGTGTGTGTGTGTGAGAGAGAGTTCAGTTCAGATGTTTGTTGAGGAGCCTGATGGCTTGCGGGAAAAAACTGTTGCACAGTCTTGTTGTGACGGCCCGAATGCTTCGGAACCGTTTCCCTGATGGTAGGAGGGTGAAGTGTGTGTGTGACGGGTGTGTGTGGTCATCCACAATGCTGTGTGCTTTGCGGATGCAGTGTGTGGTGTAAATGTCCATGATAGAGGGGAGAAAGACTCCGATGATCTTCTCAGCTGTCCTCACTATCCTCTGTAGGGTCTTGCGATCCGAGACGGTGCAGTTCCCAAACCAGGCAGTGATGCAGCTGCTCAAGATGCTCTCGATGGCCCCTCTGTAGAACATGGTCAGGATGGGGGGAGGGAGATGAGCTTTCCTCAGCCTTCTCAGGAAGTAGAGACGCTGCTGGGCTTTCTTGGTGATGGAGCTGGTGTTAAGTGACCAGGTGAGGTTATCCGCCAGATGAACACCAAGGAATTTAGTGCTCTTGACGATCTCCACTGAAGCTCCCTCGATGATCAGTGGAGAATGGTCTCTCTGTGCTCTCCTGAAGTCAACAACCATCTCTTTGGTTTTGTCCACGTTCAGAGACAGGTTGTTGGCTCCACACCAGGCTGTTAACCGTTGCACCTCCTCTCTGTATGCTGACTCGTCGTTCTTGCTGATTAGACCCACCATGGTCGTGTCATCAGCAAACTTAATGATATGATTCGAGCTGTGCATTGGTGCACAATTGTGAGTCAGCAGAGTGAACAGCAGTGGACTGAGCACACAGCCCTGAGGGGCTCCAGTGCTCAGTGTGGTGGTGCTGGAGATGCTGTTCCCGATCCTGACTGACTGAGGTCTCTCAGTCAGGAACTCCAGGATCCAGTTGCAGAGGGAGGTGTTCAGGCCCAGTAGGCTCAACTTCTCAATCAGGTGCTGAGGAATAATTGTGTTAAATGCTGAACTGAAGTCTATGAACAGCATCCTTACATAAGACACATCATATTAATAGTAGGGCTATCAACCGATTAAAATATTTAATCGCAATTGATCACATGATTGTCATGTCATGTCATGCTCCACCACTTTTTTCTAACTCACTCCATAATTTTCTCTTCTCCTTCATCTCACAACTCACTTCAGGGGCCACAGCCACAGCTTCCACAACTCGGGGCAGGTCTGAACTATTGCGCCCCCTGATTGAGAGACGAGATCCATCCTCAGAGGAATTTCTCATGGAGGCTGCTTGAGGAGGGCCACCAGGTCTACCAGGAGGAGATGGATTCCGTCCCGACAAATTCTCTCCAGAACTCCCGGAAGCAGCGCTTAAAAGACGCAGCGTTAGCTACGGTTGCACTAGTCCCAATGGGGCTGGTGGAAATAAGGAGAACTCTGTCTCTGCACTTGGTGGTACGAAGCACTGGGTTGGTGTTGGGACTGCGCTCGGAGTGGGAGATACAACTGGAATGCCCCCGATTGTCTCTTGGACTCCTGGAACCTGTCGACTACCGCAAGAGGTGTCTCTCAGGGGCTTCTAGGGCGGCCATAGACCGGCCGATGGCATGGGCGGTCTCCTTTGTGGCCCGTAGGGCGGATCTCAGAAAACCGAAGAATCTCCCAGATCCAGCTCCTGCAGCAGGTAAGCTTGGTATGCCTGCAGTACCGACATGGTGTGCAGACATCCAGCGGCCTGATCTGCCGAAGCTTAAGCCTTACCCACCAGCGCCGAGGTAAAGCACAGGGGCTTGGTGGGTAATGTCGGGGGTTTTAGGTAAGATGCCACACCCGGGGAGAGATAGCATGCTAGCGTCTCTTCAACCCGTGACATGACACCATAGCCATAATCCCTAAACCCCGAGACATTGGAATAAACCGCGGTCTTGGGGCTGAAGGGGCGGGAAAGGCCAAGCCCAGGACCTGAACAGAGGCTGTGATGCCAGGAGCAAAAAACGCTCCAGGCGCTCTCTCGAGACCCGAAATCGCATGCTCCACTCCCAAACAAGCCACACACAGGCTGTGTGTAGCCCTTTCTGTAATTAAATGGTTTTTATAAATTCTTTGACGAACAGACAGACAAACATAAAATTTTCACACAGAGCGCTTCATAAACAAACAGAAGCTGAAGCCGTCATCTCTCCAGGTGCGCTTTATACTCCCTTGTCGTGACATCACCCCACCGGTGACAATTTTCAATTTTGACTGATTTGACTCATTACAACCTTAGGGCAGTTGTGTTCCCAAAGAGTTCCGATGCAGCCCGAGATTCTGGTTCAGGATCCGCATATTTGATTTGGGACATGTTTATGCTAGATGCCTCTTATAATGCAACCCTCCTTAAGGCAGGGTTATCATTAGCAAAGTTACTGGAACTAGTTCCATATAAATTAAACCTCATACTCCCACTTTTTATGATTCATCTAATTTATTGATGCCACTTTTTAATTTCTTCATTTTTTCTGGCTTTCATGAAAATTAAGTACGCAGACCTTCTTGATGGTTGATGTAGGAGACCACCGCAGTGTTGTCTGTATGGACCAACACGTGGTGACTGCTGAGGTGTGAGAGGAAATGCTTCAGTGCTAGAAGCATGGCCAGCATCTCTAGGCAGTTTAGATGGGGCTGTCATCCATACAGTAAAAAGTGATCCCATGTGATCTGAAATCCCAATACTGACCATATTATTAGACTATGCAATTATCAGAAACAGATGTTACCTGTCACTCCCACTGTCATCCATACTTGCCCTCTTTGCAAAAAACTGTAATTTTTCTATGGCTTTCATATTTTTTGTAAAATATGTGACGTCTTGTGAGTTTAGCCATTCATAAAAATTATCTGTTCAAATGAATCGAGTCACGAATCGGGCATTGCGGATGTTGGCGTGTTCTGTGCTAATCTCAGTTGTTAGGACATTGTAAAAGATTTGTGTCATCATGAAAAACACTGTATAACTGCAAATGATTAAATTTTTTTATTGAAGGTTATTGAATTTTTAGCCCAATTTACACCACTGGTCATTTAAGTAAACAAAAAACAAAAAACAAAAAAAAGCAGTTTGAAAGCATGTGGAGCAGTTGGCAATCTCATAGTTCTTGCAGTACTTTGATGTCATACACCGATTAGTCTCCGCAGCTCCGCTTCAAGTCGAACACACCTACTCTCTCAGTTAACATGCATGCTACCACAAGCAGAGCAATCATTAACAAAACTCAAAAACCACATTAACTAATCAACAAAAGCTTATGCCTAAGTCTAATCTTTAACATGATCTTATCTTCCTTATCTATTGTAACTCTATTTTAAGTATCTCAACTTGGTATGGAAAAATAATTTGTCCCGTATTTCATCTTTCATAAAATGTCTTTATTGCTGGGTTTTAGCAGTATTCTTTTAACATGTAAAAATAGCCTAATCCACCTTTATGAGCTAGACATATACGCAGATATTAGCAAGAGATTTTTTTATGTACTTACAATTAAAAACAAATTGTGCCACTGTAAAATGTTAAGAAACAAGATGCGCTTTCAGTGAAACATGTTTTATGTATAGGCATTTTCTGTATTGCATGTGTCAATTTTGAGGTGTAACTCATGCTTGATTCACGATGGGGCGCGTATTTCAAGGTGTCTGCAATCCACTTTATAGCACCTTTACAGCACTCCAATGAGACTCAGGTAATGAACCTACAATAAAAAAAAAAAAAAAAAAAATATATATATATATATATATATATATATATATATATATATATATATATATATATATACATAAAATGCTTTGTTAAAACTGATAGCTAATATACATACCTAATATATGTATTACTGTTGAGACCTGCAATTAAAAATGTTAAAAAGTAACTGTTGATAAGTGATGTTACATTAGTTTCTTTTCGGCTTCTCCCGTTAGGGGTCGCCACAGCGGATCCTCCGCACGTTTGATTTGGCACATGTTATTCATTAAAAATGATTGGTATAAATCTGGACTATTCGAATGGCCGGCCAAATCCTGTCAGAAAGTTCAGGTTTTAGGATCCAAGGGGGATGCGAAGAGAGCAGGGGAGAAGCGAATGTGCAGAGCTGATTCGGGAAGCAGATTCTGGGAGCAGATTCTGAAAGCTGATTGAAAGAGCCGATTCAGAGAGCAGATTCAGGGAGCCGATTCAGGGAGCCGAATTCGGAGAGCCGAAGTGCGGGGAGGGTGAGGATGCAGAGCCGGACATCGGAGCAGGTTGAGCGCGTGCAGGGCAGAGCCGAACCTGGAACCGGAGCGCATTGAGCGAGAGCAGAACCGAGTCAGGAGTCAGAGCGCGTTCAACGCGAGCAGAGCAGAGCAGAGCCGTTAAGATGAGGGGAGAGTCGGGAAAACAACCGCGGTCGGGAAACCGGAGGACAGAAAGGTACGGACAGAAACAAGTCAGTAACAAAGACGAACAAAACAAAGTTACTCAGGAGAATGATCAGGGCAAGCCTAAAGACAATCTGGCACCGACTGGAGGATTCTGGCGTCCTTATAAGTGTTAGAATATTAAACGCCAATTGCAGCAGGTTGGAAGGGGGCGTTTTCTTGGGGATTGAGGCAGCAATGCCGGAAGTGCTCAAGCGGGCTGACAATACCCCCCCTCCAAGGCGGCTCCGGATGCCCCAACAGGCTGCTCCGGGTGGTCCTGATGAAAGCCAGCAATCAGGCCAGGGTCCAGGACAAAGCGGGGGGGGACCCAGGAGCGCTCCTCAGGACCATAGCCCTCCCAATCCACAAGGTACTAGAGGCCCCTACCACGGCGACGGGAGCGATGTAGGCGGCGTACGGTGTAGGCAGGACCCCCATCAACAACCCGGGCGGGCGGAGGAGGTCTGGCAGAGGGCACCAAAAAGCAGGCCCGGACGGGTTGAACCCTGGACACATGTAATGTAGGGTGGATCTGGAGTGCTCTGGGGAGCCTGAGTTGGAGGGCCACCGGATTGACGACCTTGGAAATGGGGAAGGGGCCGATGAAATGTGGGGCGAGCTTCCAAAAGGTGGCCTTAAGGGGAAGGTCCCAAGTAGAGAGCGGCACGGTAGTGCGGGGCTAGGCGCTGCTTATGGTTGGCCCCCTGGCAAAGCCTTATGGCGTTCTTAAAGAGGGCTGCACGGCCGGTGCTCCAGCTGCGACGGCAGCGCCGGAACAAAAGGGCGGCGGAAGGAACGGCGGACCGGGGTTCCTGGTTGGAGAAGGTTGGAGGCAGGTAACCGTGGACCACCTGGAAGGGCGCAAGCCCTGTGGCAGCAGTGGGAAGGGTGTTATGGGCATACTCAATCCACATCAGTTTGTCCAACCAGGAGGAGGGTTCCCGACTGCAAAGGAGGCGGAGACCAGTTTCAAGAACCTGGTTGAGTCTCTCGGTCTGTCCATTCATTTGGGGGTAAAACCCAGATGAGAGGCTGACCGAGATGCCCAGGAGGCAGCAGAACTCTTTCCAAAACTGAGCCGAGAATTGGGGTCCGCGGTCCGAGATGATATCTCTGGGAAAACCATGGAGGCGAAATATGTGCTGAAGGGCCAGCTTGGTGGTTTCCTTGGCAGATGGCAGCTTGGGTAGAGCGATGAAGTGGCCCATCTTTAAAAACCAATTAATGACCGTCATGACGACCGTGTTGCCATTGGAAACGGGCAGCCCGGTAATGAAGTCCATGGCAAGGTGCGACCACGGGCGTTTCGCGATAGGAAGAGGCCGAAGAAGACCTTGGGGGCGGCCACAAGGGTTCTTGTGTCGGGTACAGTCAGGGCAGGCTGCAACAAAGTCCTGGGTGTCCTTTACAATGAAAGGCCACCAGAAATGCGTCTTGACCAGAGACAAGGTGCGAGGCTGACTGGGGTGACAGAAGAACAGGGAGTTGTGACACCTTTGAAGAACATTAGAGCGAAGACCCTCGTCGACGAACAGGAGACCAGTGGTGCAACCCTTGGGAACAGGGTCCCTGTCTCGGCCATTCTTGACCCGCTTCTCAAGGGCGAGACTAAGGGTGTGGACCGACACCTATTTGGGAAGGATGGTCTCGGGGCATGGCTTCTCCTCCTCCAGGGCATGAACCTTTGAGAGCGCATCATGCTTGACATTTCGGCTCCCAGGCCGGTATGAAAGAGAGAACCGGAAGTGACCAAAGAAAAGGCCCCATCTAGCCTGTTGGGGGTTGAGTTGTTTAGCCGATTGGAGGTACTCAAGGTTGCGATGATCCGTCCAGACCAGAAAGGGGACCTCTGCACCCTCCAACCAATTGTGCCATTCCTCGAAGGCCAGTTTGACAGCAAGGAGCTCCCGCTCGCCCACCGGGTACTTACGTTCCGAGGAGCTAAGGGGCCTGGGAAAAAAGGCGCAAGGACCCGAGGACATAAGCGGCAAGGGGTAACGTTTCTGGACAGTGATCGCATTAAGACCCCAGTAGCCTATACATGGGCATAGGGATTTATCCTTCTTCGAGCAGAGCAGAGCCGTTAAGCAGAGGGGAGAGTCGGGAAAACAGGCACGGTGGGGAGACCAGAGGACAGAAAGGTACGAACATAAACAGGTCAGTAACAGAAAGACAAACAAAACAAAGTTACTCAGGAGAGTGATCAGGGCAAGCCTAAAGACAATCTGGCACCGACTGGAGGATTCTGGCATCCTTATAAGTGTTAGAATATTAGACGCCAATTCCATGCAGCCCGGTTGGAAGGGGGGCGTTTCCTTGGGGATTGAGGCGGCATTGCCGGAAGTGCACAAATCCGGCCCCCCAGCATGCATCCAAACCTCTGTCACTGAAACATCTGAAGCAGTTTCTGTCAGTAAACAATATTGAGTTAACAAATAATGTTGTTTTTAATTGTTTTACTAGTTTACAACTACATCCACATAAAACCGTGTCCTACATATTTGTTTGCTGTACCACTACAGTGGTGTGTATGTGAGCAGGACAGCTTTTCATATTATACATCAGTTTAGACTTTTGGAAAAAACGGCATGGGCATTTAAAATGTAATGCAATGTATGTCTTGCCTGTTTGAAGTTAATTGGATTATATACATTGCAGCACATTTGAACTGATAAAAAAATAGCAAATATAATCTGGAAAATACAGTTGATTAAAAGCACGTTGTCTGCTGTTAAATTCACTTACAGTGTTTATCCTGTATTTGCCATCTTTCAGCTTCAGGCAAAAATCATCCAATTCTTCTGTGTTTTTACAGGGATTCAGCAGAAACTCACAGGGAGTGTTGCTTTGTTGGACGACACTTCTTAAAAGAGTTTCAATTGTAGAAATCTTTTCTTGTGTGAACTCGTTGTGGTGACCAAATACAGAAACTCGACTCTGTCATCACAATTTTAAATACATATAATAAATCACTGCACAGTCACTGTATTCAAACACATTGCTAAAATCCTGTGCACCTTCACCCGGACTGAACAATGAATACTGACCGATCCTCACACAATGGAGATCGGAGTTAGATTTTAAAGCCAGAACATTACAAAGAGAGATAAAATATTAGCGTATTTAAAGATGACCACTGTGTCGCTCTTGAGCTCGGAGGCGTGAAGTTGACTGCAGAGGAGCTCAGAGGTGGGACGTACTCTGGAGAGGGACTCGGAGGCGGGACGTCCTTTGGAGAATCTGGAGGCGATCCGTCACCTTCTGGAGAACCTGGAGGCGAGACCTCGCCCTGTGGGGAATCTGGAGACGAGACGTCGCCCTGTGCGAAACCTGCAGGCCAGCCGTCGCCTTCAGGGAACCTTGGGGGCCAGCCGTCGCCTTCAGGGAAACTTGGGGGCGAGCTGTCACCTGCAGGGAGTCTGGGGGGCGAGCCGTCACCCTGAGGAGAACCTGGATGACCTCTTCACGGCCAGGCGGCGATACAACCACCCCTTCGTGGCTGATTCATCGTGGTGGAGCGAATCCTCCTTTTGTCTTGGTTGGTCTTTCCATCGTAGTTCGGATCAAGCAGAGACCACGGCAGTAACCCGTTCATTTTTCTTTTTAGGTCGGTTATTCTGTCAGGCTGGGAGAAATGGAGGCGGAAGCCGTAGCAGGTAGAGCGGGTTTTATTAAAGACAAAACCGCGAGCCGGGCAGATGATCGAGATGAACGTGAATCGGGTAGGTATATCCGTAATACGCCCTGAAGGGGCGAGGTCCACAATGTCCGAACCTGAACCCGAAGCGCTCAGGAATTATCCTTGGTACGCCTGGAAAGAGGCGAGGTCCACACAGGCCGAACCGGGATCCGGAGCGATGCCGAGATAGCATTTAAGCGCTACTTAAATTTTAAGTAAACAATTTGTGTCAAGTTCGCTTTTAAAATGGCAGGAAAAAATGCAGAGCAAAACGAAAATATGAAGATAAACACAGGAGGTTTTAAACAGAGTTTATATTTTTTTGTTAAACGTAATGACAAGTCTGCCTTATGTCAGGCTTCATTAGCGCATTTCAAAGTTTCAAATCTTCAGCGCCACTTCAGCTCACTTCATGCTAACATCGACCAAGAATTTCCAAAAGGGACTGAACTTCACAAACGCTATTGTAAATTATTATATTTTTGTTTGTGGACTTGGTTGAACTGAGAGTTTGTGTGTGTGAGACAGTGCACACAATGTATATTGTTGAAATGACTGGCCTGTGGTCTTAGTACGGAGTCAATTTCTGTCATTATTATGTTGGTGTGTGACATTTATAATAAATCTGGCTGAGCAGAGGTGTGTGTGTGTGTGTGTGTGTGTGTGTGTGTGTGTGTGTGTGTGTGTGTGTGTGTGTGTGTGTGTGAGAGAGAGAGAGAGAGAGAGAGAGAGAGAGACACAGAGAGAGAGAGAGAGAGAGAGAGAGAGAGAGAGAGAGAGAGAGAGAGAGGACGGGATGGGTGATCTTCGTATGTGCCCATGTGTATGATGTGGCTCTTTGCGGTAACACAGTAAAAAATGTTATCTTGACTGGTTGGCCACCCCTGCTCTAAAACATATATTTTATTTACAGTAGAACATAGGACAAGGAAAATTAATAATGGCTACAACATAAGAATCAGGAGAAATCTCTCTGCTGAAAGGACAAGGGCAAAAATCTTAATTGGGTACAATAACGGTGATTTTTGGGCCAACAGGAGGTGCTGCTTAAAAACAGACATGATTCTGTAATGGAAATCACTGCATGTGTCATGCGAGAAAAACGGAGGCGGAAGCCGTAGTCAATGAAACGGGTTTTATTCAGAAAAGGTGAGGATGTGGAGAGTATGGTCTGGAGTGAATCCCTGAGGAGATATACATGACACGCCTGGAAAGAGGTGTGGCCCACGATGTCCAAAGCGGAGTCCGGAGCAGGAAAGGAATAATCCAAGGTGCGCCTGGAAAGAGGCGCGGTCCACGATATAAAAATAAAAATTACAAAAAAGACCCAGGACTGTTGTGAAGGTAGAATCTGTATCAGACATGAATAGGGCAACATTCCACTCCCAACACCCAATTGGTCTCCTCAGTTCATAGACATAAATGTAGATGAAGAAAGAATGCTACACAATGGTAAACATCGCCGTATCCCAACTTATTTTTGAGATAACCATGTTTTTTCATTAATATAAATATATATTTTTTTAAATATGGGTTTATGAGATTTATATATACATTTATGTAAATCATCCTGGGTAAAGGTTCTAAAATTCATAACACTGTCTTGTAAAAGCACACACACACACACACACACACACACCCACCCACCCACACACACACACACACACACACACACACACACACACACACACACACACACACACACACACAACATTGTGAGTGTAAAATCTCTTAAAAACAAATTTTAATGCATGACCAGATACAGGAGACTGACCTTGAGCACTTTTAACATTCCTAACCTTGATACACTGACACATACACATACACACACACACACACACACACACACACACACACACACACACACACACACACACACACACACACACACAAATCAGCAAGTTAAACAAAATGCCCCAGCCTTGAAGAGAATAAAACCTCTCTGCTGATGTAGGATGAAACATGTATATCATGTAAATGCTACTAGTGTATGGAATACTGTAGCATGTTGATGCAAGGGGAGGAAGAGAGATTTTATCCTGCTCTTTATTATTAGAACTGCTTTAACTGCTGTCTGCATCAGAAGTGCACATCAGAAGTAGACATGAGTCAAAGTGCAGGGCTTCTGTTAGAGAAACCAAAAGTTCCACAGTTTGTGAAACATACCTTTATTTTTATTTTATTTATTTTATTTATTTATTTATTTATTTATTTATTTATTTATTTTTAATACACAACCAAGGTAGATGTTGGGAGCAAACAATATTCCCGTTTGCAACAAAACATTCTCACTTATTTTCTAACTTGTCATCTTCGGAAATAATGATGCTCAATGCGGCCTGCCTTTTAAGAACGCTTAAAAATTCTAAAGCACCTTTAAATCCACACTTGCTTCTTGTTCCCAGTATCTCTGTGAGATATAATGATTTTTTTGTAACACTTTTGATACTCATTGATTCAAGTGCTAATTATGGTTCATGCTTGCCTTAACCCCAAAAAGAACATGTGGAAATAATGCAGCCTACAATAAAAGCACTTGGGCAAATTAGGCAGTGCCCTTTAAAGACAGTGTAATCTTGAAATTGTAAGGTCAAAAAAAAAAGTTTGCCTTTTTTTTTCCAGCAGAATACAAATATATTAGATAGTTTAGGTTGACTAATGGGTATGCTCTTGTGATTTGACAAGCATTCCGCTTAAGCTGCTGGTGCTTTTGCTGTTTTATGGTCGCAGTTACTAAAACAGTTAAAAAAAAGATAAATTTGCAAATGATCTAATAAAGGTTTCAAGGTTCTAACCTGTGGCTCTTTATTCGACTGAAGTTGTTATAAAAACAATGCGTCTGCAACGAAAGGCAATTTCAGCTTGCCTAAAAAATCTTTCTTTTTTTGCAATCTGTGTGATTTTATTTCTCAGAATATCAGTAAATTGTTGACGCTTCTGCATGTATTTCTTTGCTCCGGTGCTCACAACGATCTGTTGAACAGCACAATTTCTACTTAATGTCAACACATTTGCAGTTTACTAGGCACAAGAAGAACTCCAGAAACAATTAATGATGCTGTATTGCAATTTTATAGTGAGCACAGGTTAAAGACCTGCTTAAAAGGATTAGGTGCGTACTCTTGAACCCTGCTCTCTCTCTCGCTCTCTTTCTCTCTCTCTCTCTCTCTCTCTCTCTCTCTCTCTCTCTCTCTCTCTCTCTCTCTCACTGTGTGTGTATGTGTGTGTTCACGCATGTGTAACTTAATGGAAAAGGTTTCTCAGGCTTTGCAGCAGTGATCTTGCTTATGTCCTATCTTGTAACCAAGGGAAATGAGCGAGAGCACTCAGCCAGTCAAGTGTTCATCGTCATGGCATCCAGTCTGTTCTCTAGCCAATCAGGGCTTAATTATCCAGTGTGTTCCGCAATGCAGGAACATGTCACTGAATGACATCTTGGGCTAGGAACACACACATGCTCAAACACAATCTGACCTGGGGGATGTGCTCTACATGGACGGTAGACAGGAAGAAAGGAAGGGAGATGAGGACATGGACTATCTTCTCCCAAAGCTATTATCATCAGCACAGTGTCACTTAGCCAGTGATGCACATGGTGAAGTTTTAAAGTCTAATAGTCACACTATGTATCACTGAATATCGCTTCTATCAGAAATTGGGCTGGTGATGAATTTGCTTCTTGTCCTGTAATAACCAGCAGGGCAAGAAGGTAATCTATCACAGGTAAATCCATGTGCTCGGGGCTGCAGTCCTCACTCAGCGTCATCTCCCAGCCATATACACACTATGATTTGTACTTCCAAGCACCACACTGTCTGTCAGAGAGAAACAGAGAGAGAGAGAGAGAGAGAGAGAGAGAGAGAAGGGGGGGGGGGGGGGGGGGGGGTTATAGAGGAGGAGAGGAATTAGGCAGATTAAAGAGGATGTAGGAAATGACCAGAGGGTTCCGGAATGTTTGGTCTAATAGGAGGACATGACTGTAAATAGATGTAAGCTAAAATTGCCTCAAGAGGTAGTGCTAAAACTTTTTCACCTGTTGGCTCTCAGATCATGGTCATTACTGCAAAAGTGTCTGCATTAGGCACACGTCTGGATTTCACCCATGAAGAAAATCCAAAGAAAGTCCAGCATAGCAGACAATTTAAAGTAAAAGTTTATTATAGCAAGGAGCAAAGCTTTCTGTGTAGTTACTTGGCCTCCTTTAGATGTGCTTTCAGTGTACGTATACACATTATTGTAGCATGTAAAAAAAATAATAAGATCACATTAATAACTTTAATGAAAATATGCACAAATAAAAATCTAATACTTTTACTGTAAAATCCTTCTCAATCTCAATCTCAAACTGATGTTCACTTTTGCCAATCAGCTATGAATATGTAACTCTCAACAAGGACCTACCGTTTCTGTTTTATGTTCATGTTCATGTCTATCTGAATTTCGTGTGTTTATTTTGCATTTTCCTTTCCAGATTTGCCTTTGGACCTTTGGTTTGCTCATATGTTTTGCACATAGGGGCATCCATATAAAAAAAAACTGTGATCATGCTGAGAACCTTTTTTTTTTTTTACTTCCTGCAGAAAAAAAGCCACAACATCAGATATTTTCTATTATTTATGACTTTGTCTTGTGCACTGTACCATTAGGGCAAGCTGTAAATCACTGTACTAAGTGTAATGCTTTTCTGTGGTTGCATGCGTGGTTGCTATGTGTTTTTATTGGTTTCATGAATATATCTTCAGAACAATGGCTAAGTGATAAATACTTAAAATCTAATATAGATTTGAAATGTGCATGCAGAACGTCATGGTTACATAGAATGCCACACTCCTGCACTTTATAACAGTTAAAAGAATGATACAGAGTATCTATGATCAATTTTAGCAATGGCATGCTTTTTCACACACACACACACACACACACACACACACACACACACACACACACACACACACACACACACACACACACACACACACACACACACTTTTGGCTCAGTGGCTCTATTATTTTCAGCACTTTGTTCAGACACTGGGTACTGCTGATATTTCAACACATTTCCATGGCAACCAACGACTATCAAATGTCATAAATCAACCTGCTGGAACAAAAATTTAATTCTTCATTGTTGAGGTGTGTGTGTCTATGTAGGCTTTTCATGTATGATCTACTGTGCTAAGCACTTAGACATAACGTGGACAATAAACAAGACCAACATGAAACCGAACTTAAAACAAAAGACTGCCTAGAATCCATGTTATGAATGTCTGTGCTGCATCAAAGTAAATGATAATCACATAAGAATAAGATTTAATTCTGTAATTCTCCTGCAGGTTTTGCACACTAAGTTCAAGAAGGAAATATTGCAAGCAAATGGCTTTTCTGAAGGCACATAGAAGAAACTAATGAATGTACACTATCTACAAGCAAACACTCAAGTTCATGTGACGGTTGTTTGAAAGACGTTTTCTATAAATCAGAAAAGAAAATCATTTGTCTGAGTATGGGATCAGATAACTTGGAAATAGAATGAACTATATAGAATTGAACTAAAAAAAGAACTACAACGAAGAAATAGACAGTTATGTGAGTATGTGGTTTGTGCTGGCATATCTGAACTCAGCCTGAATGAATAATCTCCTGTCCCTAATGAAGTAAGATGATTTTTAATTATTCAGAGTCTGTTGACATCAAATTGAACATATACCTATATCAACCACTTGTGCAACATATTTTCTGTGTGCTTAAACGGTTGAGCACAGCTCCCAAAGAATATCTAATGTCTACAATTTGTAACCTTCACTTGACAATTTTAACCTTCACCTTCACAGTGTTTTGGAACAGTCAGTGGGGTATGTAATAAAGAATGTTTCTTTATTTTATTTTGAAGAACTGTATTTATATTCTTCATAATCCAGTACACTGCAGAAAAATAAATCTTAGCTATATTTATATATCTGATGCATTTCTTATTTTAAGGTTACAATTAACCAAATAAAAAAACTATTTTGTGGACATTATTATAATGTTAAGGTTGTACTTTTTTTTTTTTATTGCATTAGCGGTTTTCATTTTGCTTCTTTCTAGAATTTGTTTAAATTAACAAAATTATCTGCCAATAGAAAAGGTCTATGTCAAGCTTGAAATTACTACAAAAAAGCTTGAAATTGGTTTCAATAATCTCGTTTTCACTTTATTGTAGTCTTTTAATAAAAATATCAAGATCAATTTGATTATATTAAAGATATTGCCTCTTTCTAAAATCCCATTTGTTATAGTGTGTGTGTGTGTGTGTGTGTGTGTGTGTGTGTGTGTGTGTCTGTGTGTGTGTGTGTGTGTGGCTGTTAGCAAAGATAGTATGTCAGAAGTGAATTGTTGCAAATAAACAGTTGCTTTCACCGTCACATTCATACCATAAATATCTTCATTGAAGGCACTATCAATCACTTCAAATAGTGCACAGAGAGGAAAACAATCTTTCGCCCTCCCTCCTTCTCATTCTTTCTGTGTACACTACAGAGAAGGAAACTGTTCTCAGATGCAAAACATTGGAGTGGAAACTAAACCGCACAGATTTCACTGTCATGTTTAGAAAACTATAAAAGTTGGAAGGGGAAGAGGCACTAGCCGATGTAATGTAGATGCAGCTACAGTAATATGGTAACAGTAAATGGACATTAGTACAGTATATGAAATGTTTTGTCTAAACCTAGTAAATGACTCTCTTTGATTGTTTATATTTCATAACATTAGAATGATTTTGGACAACGAATTATGGACAATAAATATTGTCATGAAAAGTACAATAACAGATTCCAGCCAATTCAAAACTCTTTACTTGGTCACAAAAATAAGGAATATTTCATTACAGTCTGGAATATTTTCATTTATTATCGAACTCACTTTGTGGATAAGATGTAAAAGGAAGTTGGTGAGACTAGGTAGTTTCTGTTATCACTTAAATTAGCATGATGAATGATTAAAGGTGTTTTCCAGCATCTCCTTCTCCCATCCAAGCTAGCTAAAAAAAAAAAAAAAAAAAAAAAGAAAACAAGTAACCCCCCCAAAATTCAGCCTGACATTTTACAGAGAACCCAAAACACATAAACTTCTCTGTCCTGGAGATTTTTCTCTCCTGGAAAACTTCTGGGACTCAATATAGCCCAGAAGTTTATTTATTTATTTAACAATAATTGTTAAATAAATGTCTCCTAGAAAAAAAATTATTTCATCAAAAATGTTTGTTAAAAACCACACATATTTTAAACCTGTTTATCATTAGTCTTACATTTCATACAGCATCTGTCATGTATGTTCATGTCCCTATTCTTATCGCTGTCAATGTTACTATAGAAATAATAACAATCGAAAAAGGATCCATTAAAGTTACAGCTGAACTGCACCCTACGCTTTGCAAAAAATTTTGCACACCTTCTGAGTAATAAGGTGTTGTGGTAAAATATAATTTAATTTACTTTCACTCATGAATACATTTTTACCACTGGCAGGGTCACATCTCTAATGTGTATTAAAATATACTGTTTGCAAATATATATATGCTTCCTCGGAGGGAGAGATGATGGATGCTAGCGAGCCCGTGGACTCCTCGCAGCTGGTGCTGTATGAGGAGCTCCTCGAGGTCGTGACATATGCCGTAGCCAAGCTGGATCTAGCTTGGCCGGTGGAACAGCAGAAGCAGCGCACACCCAGTAAGCTGGATGAGTGTTTCCTGCGTCCTGTGTCACTTCCTCAGCACCAGGGCCTTCCATTTTTTCCCGACCTGCACACCGAGGTGTCCAGGACCTGGGAAACCCCGTACTCTGCACGTACTTCTTCCCGTCACTCCTCGCTTTACGTGGTTGGGGCTAAGGCGTGCTGCTATTGGGCGATGCTGCATGTGGAAGAGACTCTAGCCATCTCTTCCCTAGCGTAGCATCATCACTAAAGGCTCCGGTGTTCCCTACTAAGCCGCTGCGTGCTACATCAGCCTTAGTAGGGAAGGCTTACGTGGCAGCAGGCCAGGCTGCGGGTTGTCTCCACACCATGGGTGTGTTGCAGGCAAACCAGGCTGGTCTCTCTACCGAGGTAGTAGAGACCCTTCTCCACTCCAGAGCTCCCTCCACGAGGAGGTCGTATGCCGCACAATGGCAACTGTTCACGTCATGGTGCGAGCACAATGACTTGGACCCAGTTTACTGCCCGATCGGTTCGGTTCTGGAGTTCTTACAGGAACAGTTCGCCGCAGGGTTAACCCCTTTGATCCTGAAGGTTTACGTGTCCGCCATTGTGGCATATATCACCCTGCCTGCGGGGCAGCTGCTGGGTAGGCACCCATTGGTGACACGTTTCCTCCACAGCACCCGGAGGCTTAGGCCCGGGATGGGACCCGGAGTGCCTGTCTGGGATCTGGCAGTTGTGCAGGCGGCTCTATCGGAGCCCCCCTCCAAGCGCTTGACCAAGGTGGGCCTTAGGTTTCTGTCTAATAAAACCGCCTTCCCATTGGGGATTTTCTCCCTGAAGAGGATTGGGGATCGGAGTTTGCCCCTGGCATGGCCAGAGTGTTCCTCTATCCGAAACCTGAGTACGTACCTAAGGTGCCTTCGGCTCCCGCACGACCTGTCGTGTTACAGGCATTTTGCCCTCCATTCACAGCCCCTGATCAGGAGCAACAGAACCGACTGTGTCCAGTGCGAGCATGGAATGAGGTCGGAGCAGCTGCTTGTCTGCTATGGCCCTAACAGGAAAGGTTTCCTGGCCAATAAGCAGACATTGAGCAGGTGGGTAGTGGATGGGATTGTGTCAGCTAACGAGTCCTCTGGCCTACCCGCACCGCTCGGGGTCCGAGCTCACTCCACCCGGAGTGTGGCGGCCTCTACGGCCTGGTCCGCTGAAGTGTCACTCCAGGACATCTGTGACGCTGCGGGTTGGTCCACCCCGCTGAACTTTGTCAGGTTTTATGACCTTGACCTCAGAGCGACCCAGGGCTCCTCTGTCCTACGTGCAGGTGCCGAGGCCCTCACTCTCTAGGCAGGGTCTGGTTAGTGTGGCGTGATTGGACACTCGTTTCCAAAGCGTTTCAACGCAGCTTGAGTTCCCGAAGGGGAATGTCTCTAGGTTACGACCATAATCCTAGTTCCATGAGTAGCTTCCTGGTTTACATGACGTCGCACGCCGATGACGTCACGTCTAAACACCTATTGGTCAGATTTCACATGTGGTTCCGAGCGCGGTCACGCAGGGGCGTTCCCAAAGCGTTTCGACGCAGCGTCTCGTTCCCTCGGGGCTCTAGGGTTGCGGTCGTAACCTAGAGATGGAAGTACGTCATTGTAGCCATGTTGGTTCAATATTCCTTCAGTCCCCAACCTTCCCTGCTTCAAAACAACCCCAAATTATTAAGATAACATCTTCTCTCCTGTTCTTTGTTAGAGCCACAAATGTCAACTTTTGACTTATCTGTCCAAAGAAATTTCTTCCAGTCATTTATTGTCTAACTCTTGTGAGTTTTCGCCTTTCAACTAAGTTTGTTGCAGATAAACATAAGGAAAATGTTTGTCTTACTAGGTGTTTCCAAACTTTTGACAGGCATGTAGATTAGGGTTGCAGTTCACTTGCATTCTCCTTTGTTTTTCTTTCCCTATCACATACACATATCTCTGGCTATGCACCATTTAGCACTGACATTTTTCTTTTGGTTTATGATGGTTTTTATGTTTTCTGTCCATGCACAGCAGAAAAACAGCTTTTAATGTGTGCCAGGGTTATTAGATTATAATTATATGTATTTTTTTTTTTATTTAATCTGTTTGTACATATTTTTGCAAAAAATTTTTAAAAAAAAATCTAGATGCAGTCAGTTACATGCTGCAATAATTACTATAATTAAAGTACTGGAACAACATAGGGCTGTGTGTTTCAACTATTTAATTTATGTATATTTTCGATATATAAGATGCTTGTCATTTTAAAAGACATGCGGTTTTGAAGTAAAACTATATTAAGTAAGAGACCATTCACTTTGTATCTTTATATAGATAAGTGCAAAGTAATAAATCAAATAGGAATGTACTGCTATGCATTGCACTATGGTCATAAAGAAACACCATTTTGCTTTAAAGTATACCAACTATATATTGAAATGTTAATAAAAACCCACCTGAATTGAGTTGATTTAAGGAATCATATAAAGCAGTTTAAAAAAGGGGATTTTCTAGCAAAAAAAAAAAAAAAACCTCCACAACAGTCTCGCACACCTGGCACTAATATTCTCCACAGATCTAATCTGACACACCTGGGAGTAACAGCTTTGAACGACTGAATGATCTTGATTAGTAAATCTGGTGCATCTATCTTATCCTAAGGCTAAAATAACAGTCTGAACTCCAGAGACAGCAAACTCTCGACTTGGAGCCTGAGCTTATATATCTACCTTCTGAAACATATGCTAGCTAGGAAATGTAGCCATGAACCAGAGAGTCTACAGACACACAAGGGATGGTTTTATCTGATGCGTGATGTGGATTAATTTAGACAAATTATGTTTCTGACTGGGTTTTTGAAGACTTCATGGTTATGTGTGCTTGTTTTTTTTTTAATTATTATTATTTAACAATAGACACAGATGGTTAACTTTTAAGTAATGTGAACATTTGAGACTGAAATTAAAATTTTTAAGAGACTTTAAACCCCCTTCATCAAAATGTTTACATTTCAATGTAGTACAATATTTCAATAAAATATTTTTTGGTCCAAGGGATATAAAGAAGAAACACAGATATAAAAGTTCATAGAAGATCAAGGACGTACAGAAGAAATTTCACATGCCACATATGAATTTGTAATGAAGCAATCAAGATGCGATTAAAGTGTAGACTTATTTCAAGGGCTTTAACAAAAATATTGCAGTAATCGCTTAGGGATTACAGACATTTTTTTTTCATAGTAACTCCATTTTTACACACTGAAAAGTAATTGGACAAACTAAAAGAATGATCAATAAACGGATTATTATTCATTCTTGGATGCAAATCCTTTGCAGTGAATGACAATCTGAAGTCTGGAACCCATAGACATGACTAAATGCTAAGTTTCCTGTGTTGAGATACTTTAGCAGGCATTAACTGCAGCCACCTTCATTGCTACTGGTTTTAGCAAGTGGAAAAAAATAACTATCAGATTGAGGTAACTGACTGAACATTCCATTTTTTTGCCTTATAAAACTCTTGGGTTGTTTTTTTTAAATAATTATAAATTTGTTTGCAGTTAATGTATGCCTAAAGTAAAACAATAGTTTTCCGTTAGATAGATTTTGTCAGGAATTTATTGCAGCCATCTTCAGTTGCTGCATGCATGTAGATATTTATATTTATATTTTTTGTCTTTAATTAGTGGTTATTTTATTTGTCTATTTTTAAGAACATTTTTGACTTCAGAAACTTTGCATTGCTTTTGGGTCATTATCCATCAGTACTGTGAAAGCCATCAGTTTTGCAGCATTTGATTGACTCTGCCCATGACACACTGCTTCAACCATGTTTGACATATGATGTGGTATGCTTTGAATCATGAGGCCTTGCTTTCATTCTCAATGCAATTCTTTTCCCTTCATTATGATACAAGTTAATCTTTTCCGAGAACTGAGCAGGGTTTATTTTTAGATGTTTTCTAGCATCGATCTAATGTGGCCTTTCTGTTCTTGGGTGTTTTTGTCTTTTGTCATCAGTATTTTGGATTTTAGGAGAAACCTTCTCTGTTTATAGTCATCAAGAACATCAAGATTTTTCCATTATCAAGGAAAGCATTCTATCATAATCCACTTTTGTTGTCTTTCATAGTTTACCAGGTGTTTTGGTGATGTCAATTCAATCTTTAATTTAAAGTCTGTACTAAATATTTCAGCTTAATGATGGCTTCCTTTACTTGCATTTAGACTGCTTATTATACTGCTTATTAGTCAAGGGTTAGTTTACTTTTGAACCTACAAAAATAGAGGAAGTATGTGTGAGAAAGAATGAGTGCAATTCTTAAATGGTTAATATAGTATTTTCTACAAGTTTAGAGGCAATATTATAAAAAAATATATATAACTTGTAAGGTAACCTATATTTTCTCATGGGTTTGCAAATGGTCCATGCATTCATCTCATAGAAATGAATCTGGTCAAAACATTACATTCTGTATAATGTCAGATGAATGTACACTGTTAAGTGCAGGATAATTCTTTGTCCTTGTATGTATTAACCTTTGTAGTTATACAAAGTTTTATTTTCAATATATTAATGTTGCATTCAATATGATAATATTTTTATAGTAGTGTCCTTTTAGAAAGTAAGGGGATTATTGAATTGGTAAAGCATGGAAGCCTGGTCACAGTAAGAGTCTCAATGGTCAGTTTATATTCAAATGCTGAATGCCGAATGTCAATGACAGCCGTGAAGTATTGGCCCATTTAATAAGAAGGAAAAAAAAAAGACTGCTGCAGTACTGATACAGTATATCCTTCACAAGAATATAAAACACACATTATGAATAAGAAATCAAAATAAATAAAACTAATCATACAAAGGCTATTTGCCCAACACATCTGTTAATGTATTACAATGCTCTTCAAACTAATGCTCTCATTAATAAGAAGCCTTTTTCCTGTGTGAAATGTATTACAGAATTCTTGTCATGAGTCAGAATTCTTGTCTGACTCCAAGATGGCGGCGCGGCAGTAGCTCGCAGCGGCCGCTCCGGACCCAAAATGGTGCTAACTTTATTTTGTAGCCCGCCTTACACAACACATGGACATCGGAGCAACCGGTGTGCCTGTGTAAAACCGCAAAACACTGAAAGAATTTAGAAACAACCCAAACAACACCATAAATGATGACCTGCGGCAGAAACTACGCGACCTCGGCGTGCTCTGAGAACCAGGCCTCCAGACCTCGGCATCGCCTGCGGAGGACGGACGGAGGAGGGGGAATCGGAAGCGCTGCGCGAGGAAGCAGAAACGCGGAAAGCGAGCGGGTGCTAATGCTAGGCTAAAAGCTAACCCTAGCCGGCCCGCTCTACCATCACTACTGCTGGCAAATGTCTGCTCCCTGGACAATAAATTAGACTACATCAGACTCCAACAAGCTACTCGGCGTGAGTACAGACACTGTTGCGTTTTTGTGTTTACTGAGACGTGGCTGAGCGACAGAGTTCCGGACGCCGCCATCCAGCTGGACGGGCTAGCCGCGTTTCGTGCCGACAGAAATGCAGCTCTGTGCGGTAAGACTCGCGGCGGCGGTCTGTGTGTTTACATCAACACGGAATGGTGTAAGAACTCTGTGCTTGTTTCTACCTACTGCTCATCGCTGCTGGAGTTTATTGTTGTGAGATGTAGACCTTTTTATTTACCCCGGGAATTCACCACCGCTATTGTGCTCGGAGTGTACATACCACCTAGCGCTAATGCTAAGGAAGCGCTCAGTGTGCTCTACGGGACCATTAGCGGACTTCAAAACTCACACCCTGACGGATTGTTTATTGTCGCCGGAGATTTTAATCACGCAAATCTCAGGACTGTGCTTCCCAAATTCTATCAGAATGTGGACTTTGCAACCAGAGGAGAAAACACGCTGGATGTTGTTTACACAAACATCCGGGGCGCATACCGGGCGAAGCCCCGCCCCCACCTCGGGTACTCAGACCACATCTCTGTTATGCTGATCCCAGCATACAGACCACTCAGCAGGCGTTCAAGACCAGCTCAAAAACAAGTGAGAACCTGCCCAGCAGGATCCATGTCTGCTCTCCAGGACTGTTTTGAATGCACTGACTGGGTCATGTTCAGGGAAGCTGCAACCAATGGCGATTTCATCAACTTGGAGGAATACACGTCAACAGTGACCAGCTACATCGGCAAGTGCATTGATGACGTGACTATTTCCAAGACCATCACTACACGCTCCAACCAGAAGCCGTGGATGACCGCCAAGGTGCGTGCGCTGCTAAAAACAAGAGACTCTGCCTTCAGAGCAGGGGACAGGGCGGCCTTGAAAACAGCAAGGGCCAAACTGTCCCGTGCCATCAGAGAGGCGAAGCGCGCACACGCCAAGAGAATCCATGGCCACTTCCAGGACAGCGGAGACACCCGGCGCATGTGGCAGGGCATCCAGGCGATCACGAATTACAAGAACAAAGACTCTTATGTAAGGATGCTGTTCATAGACTTCAGTTCAGCATTTAACACAATCATTCCTCAGCACCTGATTGAGAAGTTGAGCCTACTGGGCCTGAACACCTCCCTCTGCAACTGGATCCTGGACTTCCTGACTGAGAGACCTCAGTCAGTCAGGATCGGGAACAGCATCTCCAGCACCACCACACTGAGCACTGGAGCCCTTCAGGGCTGTGTGCTCAGTCCACTGCTGTTCACTCTGCTGACTCACGACTGTGCACCAACGCACAGCTCGAATCATATAATTAAGTTTGCTGATGACACGACCGTGGTGGGTCTAATCAGCAAGAACGACGAGTCAGCATACAGAGAGGAGGTGCAACGGTTAACAGCCTGGTGTGGAGCCAACAACCTGTCTCTGAACGTAGACAAAACCAAAGAGATGGTTGTTGACTTCAGGAGAGCACAGAGAGACCATTCTCCACTGATCATCGAGGGATCTTCAGTGGAGATCGTCAAGAGCACCAAATTCCTTGGTGTTCATCTGGCGGATAACCTCACCTGGTCACTTAACACCAGCTCCATCACCAAGAAAGCCCAGCAGCGTCTCTACTTCCTGAGAAGGCTGAGGAAAGCTCATCTCCCCCCCCCATCCTGACCATGTTCTACAGAGGGGCCATCGAGAGCCTACAGAGGATAGTGAGGACAGCTGAGAAGATCATCGGAGTCTTTCTCCCCTCTATCATGGACATTTACACCACACACTGCATCCGCAAAGCACACAGCATTGTGGATGACCACACACACCCGTCACACACACACTTCACCCTCCTACCATCAGGGAAACGGTTCCAAAGCATTCGGGCCGTCACAACAAGACTGTGCAACAGTTTTTTCCTGCAAGCCATCAGGCTCCTCAACAAACATCTGAACTGAACTCTCTCTCACACACACACACACATACTCACACACACACACACTTACACACAACCGTGTGACTGATCTGTACAACCGGACTCAACACACATACACTTCGCACACCCAGGTTTCAACACCATTTACACCTTTCATTGTCGCAATAATGTTTACATGCCGTTTGTTGTTTGTTGCTGATCTTCCGGGACTTGCTCTCTTTGCACAATATTCTCTCCAAATCCTTTGGTCACTGATCACTTTATTTTTGATTGCTGCTATTGCACAATTGTTTACATTTCTCTGTTTACATTTTTCTGCTACTGTGCACCTTATTTTGTTACGACAGGTTTTACTGGCGGAGCTATTGTTGTTTTTATTTTTATATTTTGTGTATTTTGTATTGTCCTGCACTGTCCTGTGTTGTCTCGCACTGTCTTGTGATGTCTTTGCACTGTTTGCACCAGTTGCACACATGCACTTTATGTGGCGAGGATCTTAGTTCCTGGCCCTGTGTTCTTCTGTTCTGTGACTGTTGTTTACTGTTGTTTTATGTTGTTTTATGTAGCACCTGGGTTCAGGAGGAACGTTGTCTCATTTCACTGTGTACTGCATCAGCTATACATGGTTGAATGACAATAAAAGCTTCTTGACTCTTGACTTGACTCATGCAGCGATAAACGGAGGCGAAAGCCAGAGTACAAGTCGCTGTATGTTTAATGCAGGGGTGGTACATGGTTATACACTCACGACAGTCCATAGAATCAGAGAAAGCAATATCCGTGGAATGCCCTGGACGGGCGAGGTCCACATAGTCCTATCACAGGACTGTAGAATGAGAGAAGAGATATCCTAGGCGTGCCTCGGAGAGAGTGCAGTTGTTGCAGGACGGAAGAGTCCGACGGGAAGAAACGCATAGGTTTACACACAATAACAGACAGTGAGTGAGTGTCTGAAGACTGAAGATGCAGCCATCTTCAGTTCCTGCATGCATGTAGATTTTTATGTTTTTATTTATTGTCTTTAATTAGTGGTTATTTTATTTGTCTATTTTTAAGAACATTTTTGACTTCAGAAACTTTGCATTGCTTTTGTGTCATTATCCATCAGTACTGTAAAAGCCATCAGTTTTGCAGCATTTGATTGACTCTGCCCATGACACACTGCTTTAACCATTTTTGACATATGATGTGGTATGCTTTAAATCATGAGGCCTTGCTTTCATTCTCAATGCAATTTTTTTCCCTTCATTATGATACAAGTTAATCTTTTCTGAGAACTGAGAAGGGTTTATTTTTAGATGTTTTCTAGCATCGATCTAATGTGGCCTTTCTGTTCTTGGGTGTTTTTGTCTTTTGTCATCAGTATTTTGGATTTTAGGGGAAACCTTCTCTGTTTATAGTCATCAAGACCATCAAGAGTTTTCCATCATCAAGAAAAGCATTCTATCATAATCCACTTTTGTTGTCTTTCATAGTTTACCAGGTGTTTCGGTGATGTCAATTCAATCTTTAATTTAAGGTCTGTACTAAATATTTCAGCTTAATGATGGCTTCCTTTACTTGCATTTAAACTGCTTATTACACTGCTTATTAGTCAAGGGTTAGTTTACTTTTGAACCTACAAAAATAGAGGAAGTATGTGTGAGAAAGAATGAGTGCAATTCTTAAATGGTTAATATAGTATTTTCTACAAGTTTAGAGGCAATATTATAAAAAAATATATATAACTTGTAAGGTAACCTATATTTTCTCATGGGTTTGCAAATGGTCCATGCATTCATCTCATAGAAATGAATCTGGTCAAAACATTACATTCTGTATAATGTCAGATGAATGTACACTGTTAAGTGCAGGATAATTCTTTGTCCTTGTATGTATTAACCTTTGTAGTTATACAAAGTTTTATATTCAATATATTAATGTTGCATTCAATATGATAATATTTTTATAGTAGTGTCCTTTTAGAAAGTAAGGGGATTATTGAATTGGTAAAGCATGGAAGCCTGGTCACAGTAAGAGTCTCAATGGTCAGTTTATATTCAAATGCTGAATGCCGAATGTCAATGACAGCCGTGAAGTATTGGCCCATTGATTAAAAAGAAAAAAAAAGACTGCTGCAGTACTGATACAGTATATCCTTCACAAAGAATATAAAACACACATTATGAATAAGAAATCAAAATAAAAAAAACTAATCATACAAAGGCTATTTGCCCAAAACAACTGTTAATGTATTACAATGCTCTTCAAACTAATGCTCTCATTAATAAGAAGCCTTTTTCCTGTGTGAAATGTATTACAGAATTCTTGTCATGCAGCGATGAACGGAGGCGAAAGCCGGAGTACAAGTCGCTGTATGTTTAATGCAGGGGTGGTACATGGTTATACACTCACGACAGTCCATAGAATCAGAGAAAGCAATATCCGTGGAACGCCCTGGACGGGCGAGGTCCACATAGTCCTATCACAGGACTGTAGAATGAGAGAAGAGATATCCTAGGCGCGCCTCGGAGAGAGTGCAGTCGTTGCAGGATGGAAGAGTCCGACGGGAAGAAACGCATAGGTTTACACACAATAACAGACAGTGAGTGAGTGTGAGTGAGGGGTTTATGTAAATGCCGGGAATGAGTGCTTAACGAGTCCCAGGTTCAGAGCGACGCCCTCAGCGGAGACTGGTGGTGAAGAGACGCTCCTGGCTGAGAACAGGGGCCGAGCAACAACCGCAGCGGGGTCCATAGGCTGAGAGATCTCGTCAGTGGAGCCCGGAGACTGAGCGACGTCCCCGGCGGAGACCGGAGACTGAGCAATGCTGACCACGGAGGTCTGGAGCAGAGTGGCGCCCACAACGGGGGACTGGAGCGGAGCAATGTCCTCTGCAGAGGCCTGGAGCAAAACGACCCCTACCCTGGAGGTCAGGAGCAGAGCGATGCCCTCTGTGGAGGTCGAGAACAAAGAGGTGCCCATTACGGAGGTCAGGAGCGGAGCGACGCCCCCCACGAAGGCCTGGAATGGAGCTATGTCCACCACAAAGACCCGGATAGGCACGACGTCCTTGGCGACGACCAGAGGCTGGGTGAATCCCTCAACGGGGCTTACCGTTGACCCCCTGGGCGGAGACCGGGAGCAGGAAGACGCCCTCAGTGGAGTTCAGAGACTGAACAAAACCTTCTGCGGGGTTCATAGGCGTGACGTCACCTTCAGAGGAGCTCAGGGGCGAGACGTCGCCTTCTGGGGAACGTGGAGGCGAGCCGTCGCATTGAGAGGAACTTGGGGGCGAGACGTTGCCTTCAGAGGGACTAGGAGGTGTGACAGGCCATCCGGAAGGGTTTGGCGACGACGTCCTGTTCGTGTCGTGCTCTGCCGGTGGTAGACATTCCTCTTCGGAGAGAGCGCAGCCGTTGCAGGACGGAAGAGTCCATTGGGAAGAAACGCATAGGTTTACACACAATAAAAGACAGTGAGTAAGTGTGAGTGAGGGGTTTATGTAGGTGCCGGGAATGTGTGCTTAACGAGTCCCAAGTGTGTGTTTGAAGCAGGGAGTGGCAGAGATAGCGGCAGCATGACAGCCATGAAGGGGGCGTGGCAGGTGGATTCTTGACACTTCTTTTGCTGTTTAACTAAATTGTTTGACGAATTGATTGATAATGATACAACCAGCTTTTTTTTTGTATTGGGTTGTACAGATTTGCAGTTGGGAGTCTGTATTAACTGCATATCATTGCTAGGCAAACCAGCAGAAAAGTCTTAACAACCACCATATAGAACACAAGCAGAGAAAATATTATGATGATCAGGTGATCAGGAATGTCTCGGTTATCAGTCATGTTTACATCGCTGACTACCTCTGTCTCATCCACCTTAGCCATAATTCTTGTTGCCTTCTGCCTTGCTCGTTGTTAGCTAGCCTACATCTGTGCTGTATGATAGCCAGGAAATGATACACCAGTGGTAGGTTGAAAATGCCCTGCAAGTACAAGAAATAGGCTGATGGGCTGAAAACGGCATGCAAAGAGAAGACACATTTTTTTTATTATTAATTTAAGTACAGTCACTAAGTATTTGTACTTCATTACTTCCCCATCTCTGAGGCAAACACACCATTCAGCATAATGGAAAACACAAAACATGTAACAGGCTTGTTCAGAGAACTTAGTGTGTCTGTCTGGTGCTCCTTCAAAGGCCAGGATGTGGGCATCAGCAGTGTCGACCACCTACACAGCTTGGATGTACAGTTTGTCAGTTGAGCGGAGAGAGTCGGCCGGGACCACGAGAAGAGACCCTATTCACTGTGAGTTGATGTGAGTTGCAGTGCCTAATGTGAAGTGAACACGTGTGATCATTTGAAGTGACTGAATTGTGCACTGGTGTGGAAACTGTAATTTTGTGTCTGCCCGTTCCCCAGTTGGCTACTTGTGGGCTCTGAAGGTCAAACTGAAATTAATTAACTGCTGTGTGTTGAGCATATGCTGTACAGGAATGCAGCTCTATTCTGTCTGAGTTAAAGAGGATTTATGAGAGATCTATGCATTGCTGTTCTGTGGTAAGAAGACCCAGTTGTTGACTGTCGAATCCTGTACTCACCACTGTTGTTCTGTGAACCTAGAGAAACTGTCCTTCGCCATTGAATGCTGCCATCACTGCTCTGTGGTAAGAAGATCTAGTTATTGATAGTCAAATCCTGTACTCACCACTGTTGTTCTGTGAACCTAGGGAAACTGTCCTTCGCCATTGAATGTTGCTACTACTGCCCTGTGGAAAGAAGACCCAGTTGCTGACCGTTGAAACCTGTACTCACCACTGTGGTTCTGTGAACATAGAGAAATTGCCCTCTGCTATTGCATGCTGCCATCACTGCCCTTTGGTAAGGAAATCTAGTTGTTGATTGTCAAATCCTGTATTTACCACGGTTGTTCTGAGAACATAGAGAAACGGTCCTCTGCCATTGGATGCTGCCACTACTGTCCTGTGCAAAGAAGACCCAGCTGTGGACTGTTGAAACCTGTACTCACCACTGTGGTTCTGTGAACATAGAGAAACTGCCCTCTGCCATTGAATGCTGCCATCACTGCTCTGTAGTAAGAAGATCTAGTTGTTGATTGTCAAATCCTGTACTCACCACTGTTGTCCTGTGAACGTAGAGAAATTGTCCTCTGCCAGTGGAGGCGGCCATCACTGTTCTGTGAGGAAGTTACTGTCCGTCGCTGTATTTCAACGGCCGTCGGCTTGTGGAAGGGGAGTGGCCCCCAGCTAGCGGGTGCATCCCGTGGAGGGAACGAGAGAGCTCCCTGGTTGCCATCTACGACAGACTATTGTATTGCGTCAGATGACCCCCTGCCCGATCCTTCCCCCCTATCCCAAAAAGAGGTAACACTTAAATGATTGATGCTGTCCTGTAAGAAGAGTAACCCTTTCCCTTGTTGTCAATTTCCTACCAGTGCCTGCCGCAACCCCTATCTCCGGTTGAAGAGGAGCCGCTGTGCGGATCCTTACCTGTGTCTGCTTCATTACTCATCTTTGGCCGAAGAGGAGTTGCTGTGCGAATCCTTATCAGTGCTTGTTCCATTACTTACTTCCGGCCGAAGAGGAACTGTTGTCTGAACCCTTACCAGTGTCTGCTCCATCGTTTGCTTCTGTCCGTTTGAAGAGGGATTGTTGTGCGAACTTCCCACGCAACCCGGTAGAAGAGAGAGGAGGATCAGTCGGTGGATTTTAGTTTGAGATTGGACTTATTTTAACTAAATAAAATACAAGTTTTTGATGTTAATTACCTTGTCTGGTCTGTTGGTGTCTCTGGGTAACTCCTCGAGGTGGTACGTTGTGAAGGGGAGGGAAGGCCACCCCGGCCTGTGACACACACACAACACATTCATCAGGCTACTGCGCCTGACAACAAGGCACTCAATTAAGTCTCATCTTATTTTTAAAAGGAGGACAATGACAGAGAGCATTCCTCCTCAACGCTTTTATTTCCTCTCAGCACCAGTATCTCTCTATAAATGTCCTCTTTTCAGCTTTATTCTTTTCTCCTGGCTCTATAATCAGATACACAAACAAATGTATGTCTGTTATATTCTTTGCTGGGAACGGTCTGATTGATGAGAAATTACTGTTATAATCAAGGTTATTTATGCTTCCTCTCACCAGCTCTACTTTCTCTCTCTCTTTCTCCTTATTTCTTATATTCACCCCATCCTCAGGCTATTCGCTTTTGTTTACAAATAAAATGAAAAACACAGAACTATCTGCTTTACAATTTCTATCAACAGCCCTGATTTTGTCCCATTCAAAAGTTACTTCCTATTTTGTCTTAGGCTGATAATTCACATTTAGCAGACAATTCTCACACAATACTTTTTATTTTTAGGTGTATGTATGTATGTGTGTGTGTGTGTGTGTGTGTGTGTGTGTGTGTGTGTGTGTGTGTGTGTGTGTGTGTGTGTGTGTGTGTGTGTCTGTGTTTGTGTTCTTGTACACGTGTATTATTTAGTGAACCATACCAAGTTGCCTTGAGGAAAGACAACTTCAAACACAAGGATACAGCTCTCTCATCTCAGCTCTCACTCCAAACCATTTACAACTAGTAACTGTCTTAGATGCTGGTGTTTTTTTTTTCTGTATGTTTTTTTTTTTTTTTTTTTAGTATGCTGTATACTTTATACATTTATGTGGTGCAACATAACTTTAACATTGAATTGAGCTAAATCCTTGAGAAAAGGCTGTCTGTTCTTGTATTTGTGCCAAAAATAAAAAATAAAAACCCACCAATGTTAGAATATTTATGAAATAAAATTTGTACGAAAGTTTCAAGCTCAGTTTTTAAGTTAAGTGCTGTATAAATTACTGCAAACAACTGTACACCATATTTTTAGTAAAGTACTATAATATTTTACATAGTATAAACACATAATCCAGTACATTTGCTTATTTGGCTCATGCTATATTACAATTTCATTTTACAGTTGATTCAAATCTAATCTGTCTAGGTCTTGCTTTATGGCAGATGGGTGGTGCTGATATAAAAACAACAACCTCCTGATCTTTCACTCAACATTTGTAATAACTGTGCTAACACAATTAGCTGACAACTGTTGCCAGCAAATTACTATAAAATGTACAGTTTACCTTTTTAACAGAACGTGGGAGAACAGCTACAGTATTATGTGCATAATTAAGGCCCCCAAACTACTCAAACTTCTTTGCAGTATTTCTAGAAAAGCTGTGTGAATACATTCTGACAATAATAGGACTTTTTCTCTTTTGCTTAGACCATTAAGCAAAGCCTAGAGTAATGGATTTTTTTCAGAGAACTGTTTTCTCTTGACAGCTCCAAATTTGCCTTAACTCTTTTGTCAGTACTCTGGTGTTCCATTCTGCTGGTGGAGTGTAAAACAACTTATTGAATATTGTCATTGAGAATAAACAAAAATAATTAATTTAGCACCACAAGTGTTAAATGATTGGTTAGGACACTGTTGGGTTTCTGTGTATAGAGTATCGTAGCTGTGTTTAGCTTCTGGTGTGCATGGTGAGCAGGATGATGTGAAAGGTGAAAGGGTTGAACCTCCTGCTGAGCAAGCAATTCACACCTCCCCATAATAACATTGGTACAGAGATAAAACAGACAGCACAACGACAACTTTCAGATAGTAAATTGCTGTATAAAACTGCCACCTTAAATGCATACCTAGTAAGCTGGGTAAAAAATATTTATGGAAGGCTTAAATTCTTAAAGCCTACTTTCATATGAGCCATTACACACTACTGTTAAGTGTGACATCACGAATAAATTCAATGCTGAACATCCGAAAAAATATTTTGTCCTGTGGTAAAAAGATTAAATCTGTGTAGAGAAGTGGGTTAATAACTATCCATGTATGCCTAGAGTGTTACATAAGACCAATAAGTACAACACTTTTGAAGTTACAGTGTCAATTAAAAGGAAAAAGTTTTCTTGATGTTTGTATGAAATGATTCATGTCCCATACCTGACAAGATGTGTAAAACTGTGTTCACATTATAGCACATACAAAGTTTATGTATAAAAATATAAAACTAAGCTAATCTTAATGTATTTTTTTTTTTTTTTTTTTTGTTGTTGGTGGTGGTGCAAAGCAGCAACCCCCTGACTTCTGCAAAAATCCTTTGTAGTTAATGAACCAAGCTGCTGTGTATCTCACAACAAGTTACTACCTCTGACTGGTGATTTGCATCATTGTGGACCGTAGAGGCCCATTTATTGCCAAAGCAATCAAAATATCCATTTACTGAGGAGGGTGCAGATGCAGAGTGCGGCACCACACAAAGCCACATTATAACTGTTGTAATTCTCTGTCTGTCCATCTCTCAGTTTTTATTTGCCTGAATATTGTGTGAGGTTCAGTGTAAGAGATCTATACAGGTCTGTAAAATATCAGAAAAAGTCACATATACATCATAGATACATGCACAGGTAATACAGACAACAATAATGATTGTGATAGGCAACAAGTGAGAAAACACTAAAAGATCAAATGCATAATAAACTATGCAGGTACAAAAACAACGTCCAGCTTGGTAAATGTGAGAGAAATAATTGGCATAACTTGCTAATATTTGATGCTTAAATGCTTAATTAAATGGATAAATGCTTAAATGCTTAATGAAATGTTCAAGAGCAGTCAAACATAAAAAAACAGACTTTACCCTACAGGTTGCATGGATTTCAGGCTAAGGTCCCATTACTATGTTGTTATTATGTTATAATAAGTTACAATATGAATTTTGAGTCAAGAATGTAATAATTCTTTTATTATAGCCATTCAGCTATGCATTTGAGACAGGGATTGTGGAGACAAGAGTTGATTGACTGGATTGGAAGATAGATGAGGGGGTAAATGTTAGACTGAAAAGACGAGCCACAATTACAATATTCTGAGCAAATTGAATGTAATGGATTCAGTTGACCTTATATATATCTGATATTGAGAGGCAATTCCACAGTACTACGTCTGATACCAAAACTAAGAGATGTGATAAATAAAAGATTTCATACTTAATTTTTATTTTAAGGTACTCTAGAAAGAGGAGACAAATACAGTGAGGTTTTTTGTTAGTATTTAATGCTAGCATCTTCTTTTTCTTCTTTTGGATGTTCCCATTAGGGTTTGCCGAAATGTCCCCAACATGTGCCTCCTTTAAACTACCTGCATGTCTTCCTGCACCACATCCATAAACCTCCTTTTTTTACTTCTCTAACACACTCTTCATCACTTTGCACTGTTGACTCCAGGTACTTAAACTCATTCACCTTCAGCACCTCTTCTCTCTGCAACTGCACCACTCCACTGCCCTCCCTCTTATTCACACACATGTACTCTGTCTTACTCCTACTGACTTTCCTTCCCCTTCTCTCCAGCATGTACCTCCACCTCTCCAGGCTCTTTTTAACCTGCTCCCTACTCTCACCACAAATCACAATATCATTTGCAAACATCATAGTCCATGGAGACTCCTGTCTGACCTCATCCATCAACCTGTCCATCACCACTGCAAACAGGAAAGGCTCAGAGCCGATCCTTGATGCAGTCCAACCTCCACCTTTAACCATTCTGTCGTTCCTACTGCACAATTCACTGCTGTCTCACTGTCCTCATACATGTCCTGCACCACCCTCACATACTTTTTTGACACACCTGACTTCCTCATACAATACCGCAACTCCTCTCTTGGCACCCTGTCGTACACTTTCTCTAAATCTACAAACACACAATGCAACTTCTTCTGCCCTTCATACTTATTCATCAACATTCTCAAAGCAAATATTGCATCCGTAGTGCTCCTCCTTAGCATGATACTATACTGTTGCTCACAGATGGTCATTCTCTCAGCCTGGCTTTCATTAATCTTTCCTATAACTTTATGATGTAGCTGATCAACTTTATTCCCCTGTAGTTGCTGCAGGTCTGCACATCTCCTTTATTCTAAAGAAATCAGTACAGCACACCATAATAATACCAGCACTCTCCTTCTTCATTTCTCAGGCATTCTCTCACCTTCCAAAATTATATTTGAACAATCTGGTTACAAACTCCACTGCAATCTCTCCCAAACATCTCTTCTACTGATATGTTATCTGGTTCAACCGACTTTCCACTCTTCATCCTTTTAATTGCTGCTCTCACTTCCTTCTTAATAATCCTATCTACTTCCTGCTTCACCATCTCCACACCATCCAACCTTCTCTCTCTCATAATTTCCTCATTCATTACCTGCTCAAAATACTCCCTCCATCTTCTCAGCACACTCTCCTCACTAGTCAACACATTTCCATCTGAATCCTTTATTTCTCTAACTTGTAGCACATCCTTCACAGCTCTGTTCCTCTGCCTGACCAAATCCTTTTCTCCTTTCTTAGTGTCCAACCTCTCAAAAAGCTCCTCATATGACTGCCGCATCTCTTTGTACTTTTATGAGACCTCAATATCCTTCTCTTGTTTTTCACCTCCAACGCCATCCTACAGACTACCATCTGAAGCTGTCTAGCTACACTGTCCCCTGTCAACAACTTACAGTCTCCAATCTCCTTCAGGTTGTATCTCCTACATAGAACATAGTCCACCTGTGTGCACCTTCCTCCACTCTTATACGTCACCCTTTGCTACTCCTTTTTCTTAAAATAAGTATCCACCACTGCCATTTCCATTCTTTTAGCAAAATCTACCATCTGCTCTTCCACAATCCTCTCCTTTAGGCCATACCTAACCATCACCTTCTTTTCACCTCTGTTCTCTTCACCAAATGCCCATTAAAGTCTGCACCTATCACCAATCTTTCTTTTCTAGGTATACTCTCTACCACTTCATCTAACTCACTCCAGAATATTTTCTTCTCCTCAATCACACAACCCACTTGTGGAGCATAGGCACTGATGACATTTATCATCACCCCTTCAACTTCCAGCTTCATGTTCATCACCATGTCAGAAACCCTCTTCACCTCCACTACACTCTTACTGTACCCTTTCTATTTGTCCGAGCTTGGGACCGGCACTTAAAGTGCACTGGTTTGTGCAATCCTAATGGCTGAGTTATTTAAACCTAGCATGATAGTACTAAATCTGTTAAAACTAACTACTGATTACTGATTAAGTGTGACACTATGAAAGTAGTGAGCTAACTTGGGGCTTTTTTAAGGATGGATAGTTAAGTTATACATTTTGTTAAGTTAGACTGAAATTGATTGTTTATATTGAAGAGGCATTTTAGAAGTGTTATAGCTGGTGTTTTTTAAAAATCTAATTAATTATAAATAGTTAAAATATAGATCATGGTGTAGCAGCCCTCGGCATCGATATATGAACAGACAGTCTTAAACAATATAATAAACTCTGCTGTCTTCAACAATCCAGCATTGCCATTCAAAGAGGGCTACAAAATAAGATCCACGCTACTGTTTAGAACACATGCAGAGATAACGCACACGATAACAACAGCTACCAAAAAACATGTCGTGGGTATGTGCATTACCAAATATCATCATAATACAGGTATCTAAGAACACACTCAACCCTGTAACATGAATAACAAGGCTTTAAATGAATGACAGCCTTGTGGCCACAAGCCATTTAAAAGCCAACCAGCCAAAGGTTGCAAAGTATGCTTTAGTATAGCAATTTCTTTTTTCAAGTTAAGAGGATTGGACTGTATACTGTGTAGTGTAAATAATTTATGTTTGGTGGGACTCTGATTGGAACCAATCAGGCTGCAGAGTCCCATGTTACTTAAGTAGAAAAAGCATTTTGTAAGCAAAAAATTGTTTAAATGAAACCCAGTCAGAAGCTGTTTCCCCACCAGTTCTCACAAAAAGTGCAAATAATTTCAGAAAGAGAAAAATTTTTTTACAAAGCAGACTGGCAAGGCCTAAGGACCTGATGGGTTCTCATACAAACATTATAGAAATGTTATTGTCAAATCCCACCTTTGTCATTCTTAAGGTGGTTTATATCTAACTCTTTGAAAAATATTAGGTACACATTTCTAATGAAAACCTAGAAAAGATGTATATTATGTTGTTTCTGTCTTAAAAAGCTGTGTTTATCTCTAGAAAAGTAATCACAAATGTTCAAACAGATTTCAGGCCTGGTAATTACTGTGCAATATAGTAATCCTCGCGGTTACCTTTACTGCAGTTCGAATCTCGAATCCCCGGTTTATCACAGAAGTGCATTTGCCAAATAACTAATTTGTTTAGCTGATTTTCTCGGTCTCTTGCGGATAGCATGATAGACCAAAAAACTTAAAGGGAATGGAGTTTTACGCTGATATAATAAAATGTATTATTAAAAATATAATTATCAATTATAAAATGAAGTAAAATGTTAATAGAGTACAGTACTGTATACATAAAATAGCATTTTTGGGGTGGCATCCATTTATCGTGGGCGTTTTGGAATGTAACCACCGCAATAAACGGAGGATTACTGTTGTTTTAAAAATGCCATTTCATTCACAAGGCTTGATTTTAAATATCTGCTCATTGATCATGTCTTTTAATTAGGACTGCCGTTGATAGAATAAAGGCATATAACTTCTTCTTCTTTCTTTTTTTGCCTTCTTCCTTTGGGGCCTACATGAAAACCTAATACACAGACAGCTTAATGTAATAGCTTTCAAGTCTGTGCAAACGCAAAGAATCTTTTAAAATGGTAATCACTTAGTCTACCTAGTGTGCAGTACAATGACTTCAAGATTGCATGATTTTGTTACATTTGGAACAATCAAATTTGCAGTAAGAGTATCACACACAAAAAACTGACCTATTTTTCAAATATTCAATCACTTATAAATTAATATTAGATTATCTTTACTACATTGTATTAATTGGCTGATGTAGAAAACAACTAAGTGATGGTCGGATTTGAACCCACAACTTTGAGCCCCCACAATCAGCGTTACTAACTTGATTGATTCAGTGCAGTCTTTAAGTGCAATTAAATGAGTGAAGAAGTCATTGAAATAATGTGCATAATAGAGCTAGTTGTGGAGGGTCAGTATTTATGGCTTTAAGGTTTACTGAGCAGTATGTTGTATCTGTGATGTATATGTACAGTATTTAATAAATAATTTTATATGTAATTAATTATATGTGTTTACAGTTACACAGTCTTATCTGCATTTTCTAAATACTCATATTACCATAACCTGTTGTAAGTTGTAAGTCTAAGCATATGTCAGGGAATGTACAACCGTTATGCATGAAGTATACTTAAAAAGTGGAACATTATTAATTACATATTGATCCTATTAAATCTTTGTGGATGTGGGTATGATTGGTTAAATTAATTCAGTGCAGAATGTGACATACAGTTTATTAGAACATTTGCTATGCAATTTATGCTTGTGCCAGAACACTGACATTCAATAGATGGATGGTGCTGTAGATAAGATGTATGTGGATGCTTCTTTCTGTGACATTAGGTTGGCGAGTGTTTATATTACAGCAAAATGATTATACTTTACATTAGACTGAGAAAAGCAACTTGACTTTATTGCTAAACAGCCTTTGTTTTCCACATCACATTGTACACTTTCCCTGTCTGGCCTGTTTTTAGAAACCTAAAGATTGTGTAAATGTTACTTTTGGTTCATTCTACTTTATTATCTACCTGTCCTGTGTTGGAGTTTGAACAGCCAATCAGTGTCAGAGAAGGTGAGGTGTGCTTAGAGATCCCTGTTTAAAGATGTGCTTGCTGCCTCATTATTTACATAAGCTAACAAGGTTATTGGGAACTTTAGCTGCCTGAATGTCATCGTGGTTTTAAAGTATATGAGAATTTAATAAAAGTCTCTGTCAAAGAGCCTTACAGGGGAGGAATGCAGGGTATGAATATTTATGAGGGCCCCTTTCAGAGGGATTTGCTCTGGAGCTACCTGCTTTAGCTTCCTGTCAAAATTACCCGTTGCCTCTGGTTGTAGGAAAGCATCATCAGTCATTCTGCTACCACTATACAATCATACAACGCAATGAGAACAACAGCATTTGTAATTTTTTTGTATTACTACATATTTAACTACTGCTAAGTAGCATAACATATAGATTTGTAATATCTATCTATCTATCTATCTATCTATCTATCTATCTATCTATCTATCTATCTATCTATCTATCTATCTATCTATCTATCTATCTATCTATCTATCCATCCATCCATCCATCCATCCATCCATCCATCCATCCATCCGTGTGTGTGTGTGTGTGTGTGTGTGTGTGTGTGTGGGGGGGGGTGTTCACTATTGGAATAATGCAAGCCAGCAGAGGCAGTGTGATGCTCTGGGCAATGTTCAGCTGGAAAATTTCGGTGTTGCCATTCAAGAGGATGTCACTTTGACACATAGTACCTACTTAAACTTTGTTGCTGATCATGTACACTTCTTGATGGCAACAGTATTTTCTATTTTTAGTGGCCTCTATAAACAGGATATAGATAAACAAGTCCTGTCCATGGGACCTAAAGAAGCTGCTACGAATGTATTTTTGCCATTCAGATGTCTTGTGGAGTCTATGCCTTTACAGGACAGGGTTGTTTTCGGGGCACAAATAGGAAAATGTGAATTTGTTGTCCTTTGGCATATGGAATTGGATGCCGCCATGCCAAGTTCGTGAAATTTCTACCTGCTATATCTGCCTTGTCAAGTGTAAATGCTTTTGTATTACAATGGAAGCATCTAGGAGCAACAACAGCTGAGCCATGAAGCAAATGACCATGCAAAGTAACAGAGTGTTGTTGCAGAGTGCTATCCTCTAGCCTTTTTTGCATCACTCACTACAGAATTCTAATCTGTTTTTGAAAGCAATATTAACACAAGTACTGTGCATTGAGGGCTTTATGAAATGGTTTTCTTTGGCTAAGCAGCTTCACACACGCCTAAGATCTCTATGTTCAATATTAAGCATTGGCTGGTTTGGATAAAAGCATAGTACTTGTTCTCTGAAATGGGTGACTTTTGCATCACCATCTGGCAGTCTAATGGATAGTTCTGTGTTTTGTGAATGTCAGGAGAATGTTTCCTATCGAAGAACATACTGATAAAAGCCAATGGTGAAGAAGTGATAGTGTGGGGCTGTTTATTTAGGACTTGGGCTAGGCCACTTTTTAATTTTTTCATTATCCTTCTTTTTTTTTTTGAAGGATAATGTTAATGCTACAACATACACAGTGCATATTTATGCTTCCAATTTTGTCGCAAAAGTCATGAAAGGACCTCTTCTAGTCCTCCAATGACAATCACAATCCTTCTTTGCTAGTGTTGCTGAATGGGCACAAATGCCCACAGTCATAGTTTAATATCTAGTGGGAAGCCTTCTCATAGCAGTAAACAGAGAACAACAAAACCATCAATGCTTATGGGTTTGGAATGAAATGTTCAGTGATCAAGCATCCACATCTTTTTATCCTGTCAGTGTATATACAAAGGTCTGTATATTAAACCTAGTGGAGAAAACAAACAGACAGAGAATTTCAGTATAAAAAAACCTGAAAAAAGTGACATGAATTTTTATTTACATTTTATAAACAAAATGTATAGGTAATCGAAAAGATTTAATTAGAAAAAGACTTCATCTGTCCTATACAGCCCAGAGTGCATGCAAATGACTTTTTGCTAGATCTTCTAAACCATGCTTCATTATGTCCATCACACAACCTCCACACACTCACTTCGCCCCATCTCTCTTTCTCATTAGCTGCCTCCTAACTGATGCCCTGATGTGTGTCCAGTTCTCATTACTGAACAGCAGTAGCAGTAGCTTGGGCAAAGTTTAAAGGAGAGACTAAATCCTGCCAGTTCATGTCTACAGTGGACTACAACATTGTTAAGACAAAGAGAATGCCTTATTGATGTCTGTTAGAAATGACTGGTTCTGAATACAGAAAGAAAAAATTGTGGTTGTAAGAGCTGCTCTTTTTTACATGACCTGGAGTTTTATTTGTAAGAATAGAATAGCCTTTTTCGGTCACATATACATTACAGCACATATACCAGCTTGCTCAAGGGCCCAAGAGTTGCAGCTTGGTGATACCAGTCCCTGAACCACTGAACTGCCACTTGTTAAGCTTATAGACAATTAAAAATATTTTAGGTTTAGTGATCTGTAAGTTCATACTTATCATATCATCAGTAAAAGTATAAACAAATTAGCAGTGGTTATCTGTGAGTAGCCACTAGTTTTAATTTCATTTTAACCCATTACCATGGTGGAGGATATATAATGCAAAAATAAAAGAATTCAATAAATCTAACCAAAAAAATAATAATATTTGGTTGCCATACAACCTATTAATCAACTTGTTTATCATGCTTGAAGTTTTTGCATTCAGAATGAATCTGAATACAAAAACACATGTATGGGAGAAAAAACTTTACATGTAAACACAAACATGTGCATACATATGAATTTTCACCTCTGGATGATGATCTACACTAGCAATATGAGCTCATCCTGCTTTCCCTCAATCCTTTTGTGACTGCTTTAATTACTTGTGCACTTTGATCATCTCGAGATATCAGCAGACCCAGAACTCCTCTATGGTGAGAAAGTGAGAAAACTAGAGAAGTCAGCAGAATAATCAGAGCCATTTCAAAGCTAAGCAAGTGCTATAAAGAGATGAGACCCTCTACTCCCACAATGAGCACCATCCCTTGTCACCTGTGCTTGCCAGCTAACTGATGTTAAAAGAAGTTAAATCGGCTAAAAATGTCAAGTCATGCTCTTGGTGGTTAAAGGGAATGGAGAACATGAAAATCAGAAATTGCATCAGCCTTGTCTCAGGTATGCGACTAGACTTTAATAACTCATGCAGACATAGACTAGACATCATACTGTGTGAGCATACTAGTTCCTTGATTCATATTTTTCGTTAAATATTCCAAAATGTGAAAAGGGCACTGACTCCATTAATTCAGACAGCATGACCGGAGTGTTGGTAGAGAAGGTGAGAATATGAAGAATGGAACACAAGTTATAGGGAGGAAACTAAAAGTGGCAGTAAAAGGATAATAAGAGAATGACAGGGACAGTGGGAGGGTGGGAGGTAAGGAGGGAGGGAGAATTAAAATGAGTTGGGAGCTGTGTTTTTCCCCAAGCTTTGTGTTCTTGCAATGTATCTAATCAATTTCTACCCAGGAATCCTCAGTGTTTTCCAGTGTGAACGGTGTGGTATTAATGTTTATTTTGCAGCATGAAACTCATCCACAACACACAGACAGTGAGTGATTACTTATACATACTGTGTCTTGGGACTGTTATCCCTGGGCACCAAGTGTGTACTCTAAGATTTTCAATTATCTAGTTGAGTTGCACTGCATTATTGAAGATGCAGAATCAATACAAACCGTGTGTGGTGTCTCATCTGTGATGTAATGCTGATATTAAAGAATGGGAAGGAGAGGGCAATGGTATTGAAAAGACAATGAAGAAATTACTTAAAAGGATAATTCTAAACATTTTCCTCTCAGAGCTTTTTGTGCAACTGTTGATAATACAGAGTTAAGTACTTGCAAGCAATCTGCGCATCTTTGCAAAACTGCATGTTAACATTGCATGTGAAACTCCTTGAGATGCTGACATAGGGCACTGGTGGCTTAATAGTTAATACTCTAGATTACTAATCAGAAGGTCAGAAAGCTTCCAGGCCCTCAACCCTTGTTACTCTAGAGACAAAGGGACGACATACCATGGCTGACTAACAAAGATTAATCATGGTTTCCTAACAAACTGGGCTATCAAAAATATATATAATAATTTTACCATGCTGTAATGCTTAGGTGACAAATAAGACTTCTTCAGAATAGGATGAGTTGCAGTCACTTATTATTTTATTACATCCCTTTCCAAGTGATTTAGAGCTCCAGGACTTGTGAAATGATTCTGAGCTTCAGTTGCTGTCTGTGGTCTTACACATGGGACCCCTCTGTGTGGGTTTTAATCAATTATTGAAATAAATGTAGAAATGTGAAAGCAAGAACATGACAGGGAACACATTTAAGATAAATTAGATAAATCTTTAGATAAATTAGATAAATCTTCAGTACTAAGAAGTACTATTAAGTCATATTTGTAAAAGATAAACAGAAGAGCAATCTGACCAATATATTTTTTTATATAAAACATTCCAGACATCTTAACTTTACAACTTAACTAGAATTAATTAGAATTTAAAGTTTATTTTTCGCACTAACATGAAGCCACATCTAAACATCATGTCACATTAAATTATGATTCACTGTAATACCTGCAGAGTACAACATACTTTTTAGGAGAAGGTCAGCAAAGCTATACATTTCACAGTGTCTTGCTATAATAGATTAAACTTTTTTTAAACAGTTTTACCTTTTCTTTTCCTTCCGATACTTTAATTGAAGAGAATTTAATCTCACTGTCTGCAAATTAAACATAAAAGGGGGGCATGTTTCAGGCTATGCAATAGTGCAGATGAAAAATCTTTTTTGAAGAGGAGTGCAGGGAAAGGCAATTGTTTAGGAAGATTTTGAGGAAGGGAAATCAAACAAAAAGCCTTTGATATGTATTTCCAGCAGCTGGAAAACTCCTTGTGCTCCAGATGACCAGTTTGCCCCTGTCAGGGAAAAGCATGTGTCTGAGATTTGCTAAATGATCAAAATTAATTCAGAAGTGCTAAAAAAAATTACAAAGAACAGGTTAAAAAAAAAAAACGTAAAAGCAGATCAATATTCAAATACTCAAATATTACATTTATTGTCTTTGTAGACATGTGTATTGGGCTCTTTATTTCCAGTTACTTTTTAATGCCAACTTGAAGGAGTGTACAAACATAAAAAAGAAAGACCACAGTGCACTAGTAAATTAGTGTAGGAGGTGGAAAGTGAGGTTTAAAATGAGGCTGGATCTTTATGTGAACTAGATAAATTGGGAGTTGTAGAAGTTGGGAGTTGGGCTGATTGATGCTGCTGGCTGTATGGGCGGAGTGAAGAAGCTGTCCTTTAGGCTGCCTGTGGCTGCCATCTCTCATGTGTCTGACATTTTACTCAAACTCAGGAATGGCAGCGCAGCATACTGGTGTTCAACCTCCTTTATTACATGTTCCTTTTGTCACTCTTATTGCTCTCTATGTTCATTCTGTTCCAGGCCTACATATTACTTGCCTGTCTGTCTTTTTATCCACCTCCCGATCCCCTGTCCCCATCAAACCATTCCTGCTGTCTCTACAACAGATTTCATCTATTCCTGGCTCAACTCATCATTCCACATCTTCAACTCTGCACTTTCTTTCCATTTGCAGCTGCAAACTCTTTGACTTCTGTTATGCCCTGCTGCTCATTCTTTCCCTCTTCTTTCAATCTTGGTATCTGACTTGTTCTGAAGTCCGACAGTGTGCATGAGTATTGGCTGTAGGCAGATAAGAGTCTTGTATATTTTGGACTGAGTGTGATATTTTAAGCAAATGTTCAAGTCCAGACTGCTACAATAGCTTAGGATAGCACATGTCTATATGAGTGTACAGTAACTCTAATGAAATCAACTAATATTTGGTGTAATTTATATGAAGATGGGTTCCCTTTTGAATCTTGTTCCTTTTAAGGTTACTTCCTCATATCATCTTATATGAGCAACTTTTTCCTTGCCACTATTACATTTGGCTACCTGATTAGGGATACATTTGTAGGGTTAAGTTATAGGAGCACATATCTTCATTGAAAATGTACAGTATATATTCGAAATCTTCGTTTTTATTTTTTTCTGTAAAGCTGGTTTGTGAAAATATCCTTAAAATTGCAATTAAAAAAAGAATTACTGACTTGAATTGAATAAATAGGCATAAGTACCACGTATGCATATAATAAACTTTAAACCATAATAAACTTTTTTTTTTCTTTTACTGTACTTACATCGACATGAATGGAAACAAAAACATTTTAAATCACTGGAGGCTTCAGTAAAAATGAACAGAATAAACAGATATTTCATATTTCATTGAATAGAATTGACATGTATAAGTGGGCATGGTTTTATTAATATATCAGTTTTTTTTTTAAATGTTAGAATATTAAGTCCTAATCCATCATTTTGGCTTTATGACCCATGACTAGTGTGTAAAATTATGTAAACCTTTTTTTGCTGGCAGAGAAATTTTACTTGCCACACAGAAAACAGGTCATCTTGGGAACACAAATGAAAAAGACAAATACCATTAACCAAATTAATCAGAAACTACTGATTCAGAAACTAATGAATTAACTAAACTAACTAATAAACTTTCCACCATAAATAATTAAAAGACTACAATATTATAAACATATACATGAATTGGAAATCATTGTATTTTATGAAATGTGCATCAACAAATTTTCATTTGCCAGTTGAAATTCTACTTAAAATTTAGTTGGTGAAGTAGAGTTGGCCTTATAATATTAAGTAATTATATATCAATAATTGTTGTTGTTTGCAGAAAGAAATGGGAGATGCACTGTGTAATGCTTAATATTGAAAATCCAACCTTGGCATGTACAACATCTGCATTTTTACCAGTGTTCCTTAGTCAATATCATTTAGTACAAAAAAGAGAATAACTGGCAGTCTATTTAGCCATGGACAGGATGAGTCAGTATATATGTATATTAAGTTTGTGTGCTGACAGAGGGACAGAGCTAGTCTCTAAATATATAAAAGAGCTTACAGGGGTGACCTAGAGAAGGAGACAGTGGAATGTATTCACTTGTAAAAATCCCTTTATTAAGGCAACCTAGTGACCTTAAGAGAAAAAAAAAAAACATGGTGCTCCCTGTCCATGGTGGTAACACTCCAGTGTAAATCTCTCCATTAAAGGAAAGAAAGATAATGTAGCTTGGATATAGGAAAAAAAAACAGGAAGGAGCAAAAATATAGAACAACCCATCCTTAGCATGCAAGATCATTTCATTTATTCACCACTAACCATATAATAGCTCTATATTAGCTCGAAGCCCGAAGCCCATTGTCACAGTTTAATTTCTTTATTTTAACCAGTGAAAAGTGGATGCGCACAGACCTGATCAGATCACATCTTTAAGATCCTGAAGGTTGATGTCAAGATTCAGATGTCAGATTTCATGTCTCATGAAAGCAAAGACTGAGGATACAAGCTGAAGAGGTTGAAGTATTATAAGAGACAGAAAGTTAGTGTATGTGTGTACTGTAGATGCACTGAGGCAATGTAAGCGATGAGGGGTGACATCGAGTGGCATGCTTCTTATGAGCAGACGCTTATTCACCGCGATCAGCATCATTAGCTCTTCAAGGGCAGTCATGCATGCTGCCAACCCACCTTCACTGCTCACACTTGGGCACACCCCTTGTGACATGGGTTAGGAAGCCTTCACACATGCCAGCTGTGCTCCAAATGCAAACTGCTCACTTGGTTAGCTTGTCTGCCAAGCAATTTTCAACACTGTCTCCTCCCCACAGAGACATGACTGGCCACTCATGCCTGAACCAGCTACTGAGAGCATGTCGGGCTGCTCAACACTCAACACTATGCACAAGACTAATTCGAACCTTTCCGGTGCATGGCTGAGCTGAAAATAAATGCCTACAAAAATGTAATTTATAACCCCAATGTGTCTCTTGCATGTCTGAATATTAGGGTTGCTATTAAATAGGATTTCTCTTGACAATTTCAAGACTGAGATCAGTGGGCTTGAAGACACACATCCATGCAATTTATCATAGATAATAAAATTATTTTTATATCCTCTCTACACAATTACTTTTTGATTTCTAGAAAAAAAGTTCTCTCTAAGTAAAATGCTGGTTTATCTTATGATTTGTATTAAAAACCTGTTATGTCTGCAGCTACTGCCAAGCCCTGCAAACAAATTGCTGAATACATTGGAGAATTTATTATCTAGATTGCCTGTCTTTGGCACTGTCCCTCGATATCTCTGCAAAATGTGTGTTAAAGAACAGAAGAAGATCTGCCTGGCACATAGTAACTTATGAGATAATATCTAAAGTCGCTGTGCATGAGAGGCTGCTTCCTTCCCACTATATAAATGTATATGAGTCAAAACTAGAGCAGGACCACATGTGAATTTCAATAAGAATTTTTTTTTTGTTTGTACATGCAATTGTGGCAGTAAGAGGCACCACACCTCGAATATCAATCATAGCCTGATATTGTAATCCTCTCTTGTGGAGTAGGAAGATCTGTGCAGAGTAGCACAGATCTTATGTTAGAGGCAAGCTCACATAGCAAATACTAACACAACTGCAGGCAGATGTCAAAATAAAAAATATATATTTTTTTCATAATCATTACTTAGATAAATGTTTGGTAAAAATTTAACAAAAATAGTTTATGCCTACAGTATAAACTATATTGTTAAAATAAAATAATACTCGGTTTTACACCGTATTAGCTTACTATGCCTGTTAGACATGCTAGTTAATTTAAATTAAATTATATTAAAGCAATCAATTATTTTAGCTCTTATTATTCCATGGCTGTTAAGCTATAAATGTTAGTCTTTTACTTCTTGCATTTAACACGTGATGTATGTAGCTACATTTTATCATATATTTACGGGTAAGTTTCAGATTGAGTTATGCTTTGCTGTTATATTAAGATCTATTCTTCTGGGAAGGTTCTCCACTGTGTGTTAAAGCATGGCTGTGTAGATTTGATTCAACCACAGAGGTTAGGTTGGGCAACTAGTAGACCTTGTGCACAGTCTGTGTTCATCGCAAAGGAGGTCAGGGCTATGTGTAGAACATTTATTTTCTTTCACTCCAAACTTGCCAAACCATGTGTTCATTAGCTTTGTTCCCAGGTTCACTGTAATGCTGAAACATGTTTGGGCACCTAGTTTCAGTAAAGTGAACTCTTTATTCAATTACATTTTATATTTTTTAATTCTGTACTATCAACTGCAACAGTTTCAGGAAGTTTCCTATATGGTTGTGATGGTTAGATTTCCGCAAAAGTTATATAAACAGCCATAAACAACTTGTTTATAACGTATAGCTCTTATCTCCATATGTATATAATTTAAGCTTACTGTCACGTTTAGCTCTAAATCAGAATTAATGATATTAACATTTATGAGTGCAGTTGATGATTATTTGCCTTACTCAATTTATTAAAAAAAAAACAATAATCAATATTATTTATAATGTACAAGAGTTAATGGTTTACTGCAATTGTCCTTACATAATTATAAATTAACTTTCAGCACAATTAATTTTTTTAATAAGACAAGAATTAATGTTTGCTAATATTTTTGATCACCACAACAAAATAAAAATCATTTTAAACCTGGGAGACTGTAATATAATTAAAATACAGTATGTGCACAATTAAAATAATAAAATTCTAAAGCCCAATCATATTAAGGCAGTTTTATGCTGAAAGTCAACATGTACCAAATGCTTAGTCACCAGCAGTAATGGCTGCAACAGTGGAGGCAAATAGAGAGAGAGGGAAAGCTCAGAATGATGTGTAAGGGGCATCACCTTTGCTGGGTGCTGACTATGTATCTAGAAACATGTTGCTGAATCCCACAAGGATTTTGACAGCTAACATTGCCTTTCATTATATAATGCTTATAATAGAGGTGGCGCTCTCTTCAACATACCTCTCTTAGTTTGCAGTGGTGGACGATGTAAACAAACAATGTACTTGAGGTAAACTAGAGATACACTACGTAAAATAAATAAGTAAAAGTGCTTCTTTCAAACCTTTACTTGAGTAAAAGTACAAAGATGTGTCACAAGACTCTTGTGTAATAAATTCAGTTCAAATAATAATACTCTGTTACCACACCAATCTATTGATAGAATGATATTAATAAGTCAAACATTGATTGATATCTATTACAATTATCATGTGCCCAAAACCTTCTTTGCAACTACTTCAAAGAAATCGTACCAATAAAATAAGTTAAAGTTAGGAGTTTCTTCCATCATTTATTATTAATCAAAATAGTTTCTTGCTGTTGAACTGATGCTGAACTGTATATTTGTGATAAGTAGATACCACAAGCTACAATCAAAACAAGTTCAGTCAAAACAGACCACATGCTCTACCCTGATTGGTGGCTTGCTGATTGATAAGTTAAGTTTTTATCCACTCATAAATAAAGGAACGCCTGAATTTGCTTAATGTAGACGATTAAAGATATTTGACTTAGAAATGTGAAGTTAAAATGAAGGTCTGCCCAAATGGAAATACAGACACACGAAAAAGCTACTTAAGTACAATATTGATTAACATTCACTTTGTTACTGTCCAACACTGATAGTTTGTTAACATAGGAACAGAGTATAAAAAAATAAGGTGTCAGTTGTAGACATGCAAAAAAGTAATTAGCAAACTTTGAAATATTAATACAGTATTTTTCCTCAAAAAAGAATAATGATTAAATCTGTCTTTTAAATTTTTCAATCACTTATTGCATATTAATGCTAAAATAAATTGTTAATTGAACATTTTACATATTGACTTCGCTTAAGGGAAACTTAATCTAATGTATTACAGTAACTAACACTATCCTTTAGGTTGTAAAGCTAATAATATCTCTTAGTCTCTTCACTAAAGATTAAGCCCACGGCTGCTTGGTTGTGCATTTCCTTAGGCACATAAGTGGGAAATAGGGAAATACAGGTATGTAAGTAATTGACATAATAGGCTCTAACCACGTGTAATCAGGATAAATGCTAACATGTGTGATTTTTGAATGAATAGATCACTGGAATCCATTTTTGCCCCTCAGTGAATGAATTCCAAAAGAGCTATTTATCTACAGAGTATGAATTTTATTGCACAATTTCCTTTCAGAAAAAAATAAGCCTGTTAAATCATTCCCCTTTGGCTCACTTGTTTTGGTGTATCTTTTGGTTGTTTGAGAGTGAGGCAGAGGCTTGGAATAATGACCATTAATTAGTAATTTGCTTTTGGGTTCTTCAACCTGGCTCATTACTGCCAGAAGGCTTCATAATCACACTCAAGCCACCAAAGAACTGCTTTAAGTATATTTTGCAGGCTTTCATAGTAATCTCATTATCACTGCTTCTGTTTAGCTTGTTAGTATTAAATGCACCTAAGCCATGTCACTGCTCTATTCAATCATCTGGAGACTGATGTGTCATGTTCATTTAACACACACACACACACACACACACACACACACACACACACACACACACACACACACACACACACACACACACACACACACACACACACACAGAGAGCACATCCAATTTTAGACCATGATGCATTGCAGATCAATTTTAATATTCTAATTAAAGTCAACCTTTCAATGGCAATCTAGTGTCGGGAGAAAAAAAAAAAGAAAAAAAAAACATCTTAGTGTAATATAAAGACACTGTGGAAAATCACAGCAAGGGTAACGATTGACATCACTGGACCTACACATGTAGGCATGCACACACACACACACACACACACACACACACACACACACACACACACACACACACACACACACACACACACACACAGAAAGAACAAACGTGCATGAGAGAGAAATTATATCTATAGGGATGAAGAAAGACAGAAAGATTCAAAGAGAAAAAGCTTAATGAGAGAATACGAGTTGAAGAAAATCACATATGTCAAAGTAAAGAAGATAAAAGCTCTTCCACTGGGCAATGCTGACACTTTCCCAATAAGAATCATCCGTGCTTTTAATAAAGCACCAGTTCTGGAGGCCATGCACTGGCCAACGATTCATTTCTTTTATAATTACACTGAAGAAAATCTGAACTGAGGAAAATCATAACACTTACTAGAGTCAATGGCCATTAAAGCTATTTTCAAAGTATCGGTGCGTGTAACTGTTGTTTCTGTTTTGTCTTTTGGATTATATGTTTCTCTGCTGTCTGATATGACTCATTGAAATGTAATATCTACTCAGAGTCTCTGATACACCATAATCAAAACACATTGTATTCAGCAGGCCGTGCTTTCTAAGTACACAAGCTTAGTTTTTTTTCAAATAGATTGTGGCAGTTAAGCATGGAACACCCACCAGCCCCACTGACAACCACTGGCCCTGCATTAATGTACGGATTATTGAGATCTTCAGGCAGCCAGGCCCACACTCACACACACTCACACTCACACACACACACACACACACACACACACACACACACACACACACACATACAAACACATGAACAAGCAGCGACACCATTAACTGAACATAAACGGAGTGGCAGTGCACTGTTCCATAGGCTGCTCTTCCTGTTTTGAAAGTCAAAGTGGCATTAGTCAAATGAACCGCCCACACACTCTGTGAACCGCTTAGAGATGGTGTTAGGATCCGAAGTGTCAGCAAGCAACCAGCACCTGCCATTAAGCCATAAGCAGTCAGAAAGGTGAAACAGAAAGACCAATGCATCATGCTGAAGTGCACTCCTCTGCTCAAACACACAACGCTCAGGTAAAGAGCCATAGCCCAGTAAAGCAAAAATAAAGCCCATCATTGTGGATTTAAAATGCATTCTTCTGAATAGTGCATTAATTGTCAAGATCATCTGCCCTCTTAAGAGACATACAATGCAGTAATGTGGTACATTTGAAAAGCACTCCACTGGTCCAGTGACAGATGCGAACCTGACAGGAGAGTGTTGAGGGAACAGTTTAACTTTAGCCATATGCATGGGTGTCTTAGGATCATACTGCATTCTGGACTACAAAGTTGTTTATCTTTACTGAAATCGTCAAGAGCCTGCACAGACATCATCTGATTTAGTTGCTCAGCTGCTAAATACAAAGACTACAGTAATTACATAAGGGACATACAGTATTTACACAATACAGTGGACCAGTGCCTGTAAATCTTTCTCTGTCATTGCACCATAGGTGGTGTTTCATTAGGCAGATTCTGGTTATTGGAATTGCAGTGGAGTTATCGCAAGCCTCCATATTTCTTTCTAAATATTTCTCACATTTTTTATATAACTTTTTTTTTTTTCACTCATCTTTCAGTGTTTAATTATTGATTTTAATAAATATATGGAGTAACACATGTGCATGTTACATATGCAACTTACCAATGATTTAGCGATGAATGTAAAGCTTATGGTAATAATACTCATTACATCCTAAACTAGACTTGTTTGGTAGCATCTGTTATTTTCTATTAAAATATTTACTTACCCTGCTCTCGCCTTCTATTTCTCTTCTATTTGTTCACACTTTCAATTATTTCTGGAGATTTTCCCTGCACTATTTGACACTATAATTAGTTTTTTCAATTTATTATATTGACATATCATTGCTGCCTAATTAAATCCTGGACTGTGATGTTTAAGTGTTTCAATGATTCTCTCTCTTTCTCTTTCTCAGTCTCATGTATAAGTCCATCAATTAACATCTCAACCAGTATTGATGCAGGCACATAAGTAGCTTGAGAATTTCAGGCTAATCCGTTCTCGTCATTGCTGACACAATTATTCTGCATTTTGAAAAATTCAAGCTGCTTATTTCTTCATTGTTAATGGTTAATCTAAACTAAGCTGAACCAAAACAAATCCCACCCCCAACCCCAGTATGAATTGTAATCTCTTCAAAAACAGCATAGCAAAACAGCTAGACTTTGATGATAGGTTTATATTTAACCCCTTGAGGATTGTGCAGATATAATGCGGGACCTGACAAATACTTGAGATTTCTCACAAACCTGCATAAGAAAAATACATCTTAAAAATATTTGTGTTAAACACAATACCTTCCCTCTTACATATACATCGATCTGCCATAATTTAAAAAACACTTACAGGTGAAGTAAACAACTCTGATTGTCATTACAGTTGCACCTAGCCACTTAAACAGTAGGTGAACATTCAGTTTTCAAAGTTGATATGATGGAAGCAGGAAAAATGATCAAGTGTAAGAATTTAAACAATCCTGACAAGGGTCAAATAATGATGGCCTGAAGACTTGGTCAAAGCATTTCAAATGATGGAATTCTGGTCTTATCCCATTAAAGAGCTACTAGCTAGTATTAATGCTGGCTATGATAGGAAGGTGTCAGAACACATACAGTAGTACATCATTTCTTCCTATGTGAGCAATTGGGACGTGAGTATCATAACTGGACCCTGGAGCAATGGAAGGTGGTTTCAGCACAAAGATTTGGGGCTAATTAATCACATTTTGATTTACATCATGTGGAGTGTTGGTTGTGTGTGAATCACTTACATGGGGAAGAGATGGCACCAGGATGAACAATAGCAAGAAGAAAGCCTTAATCATCTGGATATTGGACTCTTCCCGAATGTTTTGAGGAACATTCAAAAAAATGAGTTCAAGTTGGTGATCTGAGCATCTGTCATATTTACTGGAAAAAACAAGTTTCCATGGACTCCCCACCTAACAACTTACAGACTTGTTTGGTGGCACAAAGGACCTACACCTAGGACCTGTTTTTTATGTTATGGCTTTTTAGTGTACACAGTCAACAACCCTCCCTACGATGTATATATACAGACACACACAGAAAATGGACAGAATAGTTAAACCACATCATACAATCGGTGTTGCACGCTGTGCCTAAATACTCTTGAATTTACATAAGGCAACAGTTAGGTTAGGGTTAGCAGACATTGCTTCCCTACTAACTCATCTGTGTAATATTCAGCAAAAACAGTCCTTCATTTTCAGGGAGTTTAAGAGGTGAAATCATTCAAGTCTGCTATGGTTAAAAATAAAACTGTCACACTCTGGTCTATAATACTACAGATATTTATGTTTCTAAAGTTAAATTGTTATTGTTAATCGCTGTGTCATTCTTAGTGGGCATATGTTAAACTTGTGATGACTATGACTCTCTTGCTGCGAATTCCAGCTGTCCACAATTTTACACAATGCTGTGGGCGTTGCAGCTAAAACATGGCAGTGTTTTAGTGTTGCCATGAGTTACATCTATTCAGTTAAGGAAGACTATATCGCTAGATGGCAAAGTCTTACAATGGCCCCCCTCTGCTCTCCAGGTTTCATCACTGCCTTCCTCAGAGGAACCTGAGTAAGCAGTTTTAACATGTGACTGATCAGTGAAATCTGGTGCTAGAAGCTGTCCAAGACTTTTGAGAAAGTTCCCAGTGGAATGGAAAGCTTTTTGTTTGTTCAGGAACTCACAGAATTCAACTGAAAGTATACATTTATTGGAAAAAAAATTACAGAACTTGCCTTTGGGGTGAGGTTAATGTATAATGAACGAACAAGCTTCTGCATCAGATGCCACATCACATTGTGGACAAGATAAATTTAGTTTCAAAACTGTGATAGAGTTGTCAGGGTGCAGAAACAACTTAGCTTCGGAAATACTTAAAGTAGAAGGTGTGAGGCTGTCTGCAGAAAGTCATTGCATGTTGGGATCACTGAATTCGGGAAAACATTAAAAAGATGTTTTACTGTTTTTATTTATTTTATGACCTCGTCTTCTTTAGTCTTGTCTACTACATCAGGTAATGAACCAAAGAAACACAGCAGTAAAAGCAGTCTGCCTTAAACCTTTCTTGCTAATTGTAACATTCAGTGCAACATGATTTACATACAGTACATTACATATGCATTTGCATATATACATTCATACTTGATTTCTCACATTTGTTAAGATGAGACCTTTACTTTAGACCAATACTTTATCTTTTTGTTTTGTTTTCACTTTTCCCGCTACTACTGATGCAGAAAAGATCTTGAGAAAGTGGTTATTAGTGGTTATAGTGGTCTTGTGAACTGTTTTTTCTGGCTGCTAAAGAAAATAAGGGCAGCCAATGCCAAGCTTTCTCTCTCTCTCTCTTTTTCTCTCTCTCTTTCAGCACAAAGATTTGGGGTAATTTTTTGACACAGATGAACTGACCCTCTGTGCATTTCTGCAAGTCTCTCGCTTATCATCACACTGGCCTTGTATGCAGAGTGGGGTTTAAATCATTTAAGTGTGTTGAGATAATCACTAACAGGTTTCGGATAGACCTCTTTGCAAAAATTGTCATTGACTGTCTTTGTGGCTATGTATTGTATTTTATTGTCATTCCTCTATATAACCTGCAGGAATGCAGGACTATAAATACACAGAACAGGACATTACATACAATAAATACAAAGGATAATATATATGAATGATATGGGCTCTAAACTTATGTCGTGTTGTGTAGCAGCAGTAAGTATAGCAGCAGGATTGGCAGCAAATAATGAATTCTGAAGCAGCTATTTAAAGTGCAAGTATGTAGTGTTTTTGAGTCATACTGACTTAGGTGTTTGACTGGCCCAGGTGAGCGTTGAGAGGCAGCAGGGTGCTGAGTAATGTGAGTGCCTCAGGGAAGAAACTGTTGTGGAGTCTGCTGGTGGTGGCACGGATGCTCCTATACATTCTGCCAGATGGCAGGAGGGTGATGAGAAGGCTGAGAGAGTCTGTCTGCAATACTGGTATCTTTGTGGAAGTTGTATGATATGTCGATGGCTAGTAGAGAGACCATGATTATATTTTCAACTTTTTTGTTTTCGCTGTGGTCGGAGGCTGTGCAGTTCCTGTAACACATGGTGAGACAGCTGGTTAGGACGCTCACTAGCATCACTCTGTATAAGGTGGTGAGGGTGAGAGGGGGGATTTTGGCTTCCTTCAGTCTCTGTATGAAGTCAAGGTGCTGCTGGTGATGTTGGTAGTCCTGGAGATGCTGTCTGTCATGTGCACACACAAAAAAAGGAAATTTTCGACACTGCACAGTTGTTCTGTTGGTGTGCCTAGGTGATGTCTCCTCCTTAGGTGAACAATCCTTTTTTTAGTCTTACCAAAATTAAGAGATAAAGTGTTCTCTCTACACCAATCTGTGAGCTGGTTTACTTCCTCCATTTACTCAGAGGAATCAATTTAACCGTGTGACATGAGAAACAATTTAATTTTCATATAGATGTATAAAAAATTATTTCACATGCTGTGCAGCTGCTTTGGAAGATTTGCTTTTAAGGTCATGAGTAGTTTCCAAAATTAGTTTTAGACAGCTGCTTCATAAGGGGTTTTTTTTGGTTGTTGGTTGAATTTTCAATATCAATCAGTCATTATATTCAGTACAGAATACTGACTCCAACCAAAATAATATTTTACTTATTAGACATGTTGTTTTATATCATCATTTTTAATCAGAACACTGGCCTAGCCACAGATGTACTATGGTATGCCTATTTCACATACATTTGCAGCACATACACACTAATATGCAATATGTGCCTAAGTAAAATCATGATTGACTTTTTGACAGTAATATTATATTTATATATTTATAGATAGACTGCTTATCAAAGTCTTTTTGTAGAACAGAATGTTAATGGATTTCCTAATACTAGTCAGTTTGCCTGTTAAAATAAGCAAAGAAAACAGTTAAATGGAGTTTAGGGGTTAAAAGAATAAATAATGTATATTAATTTATCTTAGGTTTAAAGGCACATGCCAACACAACACCTGTTAAAAAAAAGAAATAGAAAACATAGTCAATAGAAAAAGGACGTACACACAGCTTTAATTCTGTTTTTTACTTCAAACAAATAAATAACAACAACAAAACCCCCACAAATTTCTATATGCAGTCAATTTCTCCTCAAACGTCAGGAGCATGGTGGGCAGAAATTTGTTTATAGGAGTTGGTGAAAACCACATAATTGTTATTAAGCCCCTGATTAGAAAAGCATCAAATTAAAATGTGAGTAATATAATGTATGTGTAATATAAAGTATAATGTAATATAAAGACAGGACATATAAGCTCATATCACTTGTATGTAAGACCGTGTTGCATAGAAACTCTGGACTGTGAGATCATACTCTAATTTTCAAGACAAATTTCTGTCATATATCTGCCATAAAGAGGCACAAAAACCACTTGTTCCATTTAGTCCTAACTGCAATAAACAGTTTGCTTTCATCTGTTGCTCTGGCCTTAATTTGTGCTTTCTAGTGGAAAAGGTTACAGATTGTTGCTGTTAAGTACATTTGTGCTGGTTTTAACATGTTCATTTACAATAATATAGCACAGGACCTGATTCCAGGTTCCTGTTATGCACAGCAAGCACAATAAGCCATACTTTTTAGTTTGGTGCATGAGCAGTCTTGCGTTTCTGATTATATACTTACACAGAAGATAATAAAACCCGTTCAGAACTCTGACAAAGCAATGTGTATGAAAGGTTACTCATTAAGTTTTTCTTGTTTTTTGAAAGCCCATGTAAGAACACGTGCTGCCAACCAAATTCAATTTGTTCATAACTTCTTACTATCTTGGTGCAGAGTATATGCAATCTGTGTGACTCATGAGGAATTTCTGCTCATATGGCACAAAGGTCTACCTGATAGAATAGGATTTAGATACGTTTTGCTCAGCAAGAAAAAGGAAGCAAGAGAACATTGATAATAATATTAATGTCACATTGCTTAATGTATTTGTCAATGCAACAGCACCTTACTCGGTTAAACCGAAGATAGATGTTTGGATAAATTAATTAATGGTTTGAAATAAATGGCTTAACAAGTGTCATTAGTTTGTCAGTAAGAAAAATGAGTTCATTTCTGTATCTTAAGACAATGTATGGGATAGCCAGGAATAATAAAAAAATATCCACAAGTTTTTAAAGCAACAAACAGAGAAAAAGGGCTGAGAATCAGGTTACTACGTAAGTAATAATTCACAATTTGCAATATTATCCCACTTAACATGTTGGACATGCAAAGTAGAAAAAAAGGGAATGCCCCCAAAAACTATGGCCTCAGTAATATGAGTAATTATGTTTACATTTATGCCATTTGGCAGACGTAATTTCCAGAACAAATAACATAATTGCTTTGAAGCCTCTCTCAGTAAATACATCCTGATACTGGTTTACTTTGCTATAGACTACAGTGGGTACGGAAAGTATTCAGACCCCCTTAAATTTTTCACTTTTTGTTATATTGCAGCCATTTGCTAAAATCATTTAAGTTCATTTCTTTTCCTCATGAATGTACACATAGCACCCTATACTGACAAAAAAAACACAGAATTGTTGACCTTTTTGCAGATTTATTAAAAAAGAAAAACTGAAATATCACATGGTCCTTGTCAGGAATCCCCCTGCCACGCCCCCTTCGGAGGCTGTCATACCCCGGGATTCCCCGACGCACCTCGCTCTTGCTCTCGGGCGTGCCCCGCCCGCACGAGGCTCATTGCAATCGGGCTCATCCCGATCACCTGGGACTAATTTCATGCACCCATTACACCACCTATAAAAGCCTCACACTCACAAACGCTTGCTGTCCGTTATTGTATGTTCGTGCGTGCATGTTCGTGTGTGTCTGTGCAGGTTCACAGTGATGCTTCTCTCCGCGTATGCTTCTCCCGCTACGCTCCGTCTCTTCCCGGACTCCGCGCTCTCTCCACGGTAGCGTGCATCATCCCCAGTGCACCTCGGACTACCGACGCTTCCCCGTCGCTGCCTCCGCGCGGCGCTTCCTTCCTCCTGCACCGTGGATATTATTTACGGACTGCCGTTTGCCGGTTTATCCCGCGCTGCGGGTGCTTTATGTTGGCTCTGCCTTTTTTGGTTTAATAAAACGCGATTTGCTTTCACTTTGGCTTCCGCCTTCGTTCACGCCTGACAGAATAACGGACCCCTGAAAAGGAATAAAGGACTGAGAAAAAAGAAAGGACATAATCGGATTAACGCCGTGTTCCCGGCGCGAATCGCACCTCGGTGGGCGGGTTCGCTCGGCCGCGATGCCGAAGCAGCCAAGCCCCGCCTCCAGGAAAACCCGGAAGCTCGCGGCCGGCTCGCGGTCATGTTCGGCGGTTCCACACCCCTACGATGACGTCACGGGATTCCCAAAGCGCTTCTCTGGCAACAGACATGAATGGGGCGAATTTGTATGGAGCGTGAGAAAGTATATGGAGACGAATCCGTCCCGTTTCCCGACAGAGAGAGCCAGGGTCGCGTGGGTCACGTCTCTTCTAACGGGGAAATCGCTCTCAATCGCTGTAGAGCTGTGGGATGCTAATGGTGGTGAGTTCGGCTCGTGCACCCGGTTCCTCCAGCTTCTCACCAGGGAACTCGGGATGGTCACGGCTGATCTCCATCTCCTCACCTCCACCTTTAAGAGCACGGTTCCGCACCTGAGTCTCATAGAGATCTCCGCCCTGCTTCGAGACCTCCAGGAAAGCTCCGCTCCGCCTCAGGTTCTCCAGGGGATCTCCGCCGTGCTCCAGGCCATCCAAAACGGCTCTGTTCCGCTTCAGGACCTCCAGGAGCTCTCCGTCCTGCTCCAGAATCTCCGGGAAGGCCCAGTTCCGCTCCAGATTCCAGAGGAGAGCTCGGCTCCGCCCCAGGCCCTTCCAGAGAGCTCGGCTCTGCCCCAGGCCCTTCCAGAGAGCTCGGCTCCGCCCCAGGCCCGTCCAGAGAGCTCGGCTCCGCTCCAGGCCCGTCCCGGGAGCTCGGCTCCGCCCCAGGACCTACCGGAAAGCTCGGCTCCGCCCCAGGACCTTCCGGAAAGCTCGGCTCCGCCCCAGGTCCCGCCGGAAAGCTCTGCCAAGCTCCAGGTCCCGCCGGATAGCTCGGCCCAGCTCCAGGTCCCGCCGGATAGCTCGGCCCAGCGCCAGGTCCCTCAAGAACGCTCGGCCCAGCTCCAGGTCCCTCAAGAGCGCTCGGCCCAGCTCCAGGCTCCTCCCGGGAGCTTCTCTCCGCTCCAGGCTCCTCCCGAGAGCTCCTCTCCGCTCCAGGCTCCTCCCGAGAGCTCCTCTCCGCTCCAGGCTTCTCCTGAGAGCTCCTCTCTGCTCCAGGCTCCTCCCGAGAGCTCCTCTCAGCTCCAGGTCCCTCAAGAGCGCTCGGCCCAGCTCCAGGCTCCTCCCGAGAGCTCCTCTCCGCTCCAGGCTCCTCCCGAGAGCTCCTCTCCGCTCCAGGCTCCTCCCGAGAGCTCCTCTCCGCTCCAGGCTCCTCCCGAGAGCTCCTCTCCGCCTCCGAGCGACCCCGAGAGCTCCTCTCCGCCTCCGAGCGACCCCGAGAGCTCCGCTCCGCCTCCGAGCGACCCCGCGAGCTCCTCTCCGTCCCTGAGCGACCCCGCGAGCTCGGTTAAGTCCCCGGACCTCCCGCCTAGCTCCCCTCCGCCTCCGAGCGACCCCGAGAGCTCCTCTTCGCTCCCGGTCCCTGATGAGAGCCACGCCCTGTTCCAGGCACCGCCAGAGAGCCACGCCCTGTTCCAGACACCGCCAGAGAGCCACGCCCTGTTCCAGGTTCCGCCCGAGAGCTCCGCCCAGCTCCAGGTTCCGCCCGAGAGCTCCGCCCAGCTCCAGGTTCCGCCCGAGAGCTCCGCCCAGCTCCAGGTTCCGCCCGAGAGCTCCGCCCAGCTCCAGGTTCCGCCCGAGAGCTCAGCCCAGCTCCAGGTCTCCGAAGAGAGCTCAGCCCAGCTCCAGGTCTCCGAAGAGAGCTCAGCCCAGCTCCAGGTCTCCGAAGAGAGCTCTGTTCCGCTCCAGGTCTCCGAAGAGAGCTCTGTTCCCCTCCAGGTCTCCGAAGAGAGCTCCGTTCCATCCCAGGTCCTCCGTCAGAGCTTCTCTCTGTCCCTGAGCGACCCAGTGGGCTCCTCTTTGTTCCTGAGCAACCCAGTGGGCTCCTCTCTGTCCCTGAGCGACCCCGTGAGCTCCTCTCCGCTCCAGGGTCCAGAGGAGGGCTCCACTGCTGCCCAAGACCTCCGTGAGCGCTCCCCTCCGCTCGAAGGCCTCCAAGAAAGCTCAGCTTCACTCCCAGGACTCCCGGCTAGCGCCTCTCCACTCGTGGCCCTCCAGGCGAGCGCCTCTCCGCTCATGGACCTCCAGGCGGGCGCCTCTCCGCTCGTGGATCCCCAAGCGGGCTTCTCTCCACTCCCAGGCTGGCCTGCAGGCTCTGACTTGCTTCCAAGGGTCCCCAGGAACGCCCCTTCGCCCAGGGGTTTCCCTGTGCACTCACCCCGGCTCCAGGACTGCGAAAGGGACGTCGAACCGCTGCCCCCGGGTTCGACCGAAGGCGACGGTTTGCCCCACAGTCCTGCAGAAGGCGAAGTGACTCCTCCGAGTCCTTCTCCGGACGACGCCACGTCCCCGAGCTCCGCTCCCGGCGACGTCTCGCTCCCGAGCTCTTCCTACGGCGACGTCGGTCCTCCCGGTCCCTCTGACGGCGACGTCAGGCCTTCAGATTCCTCCGAGGAGGATATGGCACTCCAGGGGTCCTCCAAGGGCGTCGCTCGGCCTCCTGACTCCGCCGAGGACGTCCTCCAACCTCCAGTCGGGATCGTGAGCACCATCCAGTTCCGGTTCCCCGCCGTGGAGGTCGTGCCGCCTCCGAACACCACCGGGAACTTCACTCCGTCTCCGGCCTCCATCCTGGGGGTCCACCAGCCGGTAAGCCTCGCTGACTGCTCACCCCCGCCTCTGGCGGTCTGTCCCTTCCAGGTCCCCGTGGGTGAGAAGGCTTCGGTCCTCGCCGAGGTCGTCGTCCAGGTCTCCGTGGTGGACAGGGTTCCGTTCCCGGCCTTCCTGGATGTCGTCGGTCCGCCCCAGGCCTCCGTGGTGGACGTCCTCCCCCATCCGGTCTCCGCTGAAGGCATCACTCCGCCTCCGGTCTCCGTTGAGGAGGTCTCTCCGCCTCCGGTCTCCACTGAGGGCGTTGCTCCACCTCCAGGCTCCCCTGAGTGCATCCTGCAGCTCCTGGTCCCCGTGGGAGTCGTCTCTCCGTCTTCAGTCGACGCCAAGGGCTGTGCTCCGTTCCTGGCCGCCGCGTCGGGCTGTGTTCTGGTTCTGGGTCCTGCGGTGTCCGTGGTCGACTTCCGGCTGTCTACGGGGGTGGTCCCTCAGCTTCGGGTCCTTCCCGGCTTTCCCCGGCTCCAGGGCGGTTCCAGTCGGGTCCCTACCGGCCCTGGACGAGCAGGAAGGCCCTCCTCCGAGTGCCCCGGCCCTCCGGGCGTTCTGTGGGTTGGGGGCGTCCGGTGCCACCCCTTCGGGAGGGGGGTGGTGTCAGGAATCCCCCTGCCACGCCCCCTTCGGAGGCTGTCATACCCCGGGATTCCCCGACGCACCTCGCTCTTGCTCTCGGGCGTGCCCCGCCCGCACGAGGCTCATTGCAATCGGGCTCATCCCGATCACCTGGGACTAATTTCATGCACCCATTACACCACCTATAAAAGCCTCACACTCACATACGCTTGCTGTCCGTTATTGTATGTTCGTGCGTGCATGTTCATGTGTGTCTGTGCAGGTTCACGGTGATGCTTCTCTCCGCGTATGCTTCTCCCGCTACGCTCCGTCTCTTCCCGGACTCCGCGCTCTCTCCACGGTAGCGTGCATCATCCCCAGTGCACCTCGGACTACCGACGCTTCCCCGTCGCTGCCTCCGCCGCGCTTCCTTCCTCCTGCACCGTGGATATTATTTACAGACTGCCGTTTGCCGGTTTATCCCACGCTGCGGGTGCTTTATGTTGGCTCTGCCTTTTTTGGTTTAATAAAACGCGATTTGCTTTCACTTTGGCTTCCGCCTTCGTTCACGCCTGACAGTCCTAAGTATTTAGACCCTTTGCTGTGACACTCATATATTTAACTCAGGTGCTCTCCATTTCTTCTGATCATCCTTGAGATGGTTCTACACCTTCATTTGAGTCCAGAAATTTTTGATTATACTGATTGGACTTGATTAGGAAAGCCACACACCTGTTTATATAAGACCTTTCAGATCACAATGCATGTCAGAGCAAATGAGAATCATTAAGGTCAAAGGAACTGCCTGAAGAGCTCAGAGACAGAATTGTGGCAAGGCACAGATCTGGCCAAGGTTCCAAAAAATTTTTTGCTGCGCTTAAGGTTCCTAAGAGCACAGTGGCCTCTCTAATCTTTAAATGGAAGACGTTTGGGACGACCAGAACCATTCCTAGAGCTGGCCGACCGGCCAAACTGAGCTATCGGGGGAGAAGAGCCTTGGTGAGAGAGGTAAAGAAGAACCCAAAGATCACTGTGGCTGAGTTCCAGAGATGCAGTCGGGAGATGGGAGAAAGTTGTAGAAAGTCAACCATCACTGCAGCCCTTCACCAGTGGGGCTTTATAGCAGAGTGGCCCGACGGAAGCCTCTCCTCAGTGCAGGACACATGAAAACCCGCATGGAGTTCTCCAAGATGGTGAGAAATAAGATTCTCTGGTCTGATGAGACCAAGATAGAACTTTTTGGCCTTAATTCTAAGCGGTATGTGTGGAGAAAACCAGGCACTGCTCATCACCTGTCCAGTACAGTCTCAACAATGAAGCATGGTGGTGGCAGCATCATGCTGTGGGGGTGTTTTTCAGCTGCAGGGACAGGACGACTGGTTGCAATCAAGGGAAAGATGAATGCGGCCAAGCACAGGGATATCCTGGACGAAAACCTTCTCCAGAGTGCTTTGGACCTCAGACTGGGCTGAGGGTTTACCTTCCAACAAGACAATGACCCTAAGCACACAGCTAAAATAACGATGGAGTGGCTTCACAACAACTCCGTGACTGTTCTTGAATGGCCCAGCCAGAGCAATGACTTAAACCCAATTGAGCATCTCTGGAGAGACCTAAGAATAGCTGTCCACCAACGTTTACCGTCCAACCTGACAGAACTGGAGAGGATCTGCAAGGAGGAATGGCAGAGGATCCCTGAATCCAGGTGTGAAAAACTTGTTGCATCCTTCCCAAAAAGACTCCTGGCTGTATTAGATCAAAAGGGGGCTTCTACTAAGGGTCTGAATACTTAGGACCATGTGATATTTTCTTTTTTCTTTTTTAATAAATCTGCAACAGTGTCAACAATTCTGTGTTTTTCTGTCAATATAGGGTGCTATGTGTACATTAATGAGGAAAAGAAATGAACTTAAATGATTTTAGCAAATGGCTGCAAAATAAAAAAGAGTGAAAAATTTAAGGGGGTCTGAATACTTTCCGTACCCACTGTAAGAATATCATCAGTCTAAAAACTCTGTTGGGGATGTAAAATAGTTAGAAAAGCAAAGAAAATTAATTTTATAATGAATTGAATTTGATTCAAGCACTTCTGAAAGTAGACATCATATGAAGAATACTTGAACTGTTCAGACATCTTAGAAAATTTAATTCCAACCTAGCCATGCATCCCTTGTACCCTGAGAAATAGTAGGACCAGTTGAGCAGTGCTAGAAGATTGGATCATGTTGCAGTGCAGGGTGTGATAAGTGTGATAATAACACTAACATTAATTATCACCTTCTCAAAAACAGAAAGAAGTATGGTCACTGTTATTGATTTACCAATATACAGTGTCTCTATATTAGCTGATCTTCAAGACTGCCAAAATCCACTTTAAATGTACCGGTAAGAGAATTTACGCAGTTTACATTGTTTACATTTACATTTACTCTGTAAATGGAAAAAGAACTTCTAGCTGAAGCAACCGTCTCACATTGATTAGGTACAATTTCATGTTGATGGGGCACTCTAGTTTTTTACTTACTGGTTTGTGGCAGAGAATCACTTCACTTTTAATTGCAGCATTACCCTTATTGGAGGTGGAAAGAGTGATAGAATATTCTACCTAAGTAAAAGTACTGTTACTAATAAAGTTATTAGCCTAATATCTACTCAAGTAAAGGTAAAAGTAGTAGGGGTGGCACAGTACATGGAAAAACACCCAAACCGTTCGGTTCGCTTGTCTCGGTCCAGTTAGCTTGTGCGTCGCACGGTTCGACGCATGCGCAATGTAGCCCCGTGCTCAGTTTCGCCTCAGACAGTTTCGACACGAACACACAAATAGACAGTAAAAGTTGAGTAAGGAGTGCTGCAGAAATGGCAAGTGGAGGAGATAATGAAAGCTGCCCGGAGTTGGCGGATGCGCCCGCGTCGTTCAAATCCGGTGTGTGGGAACATTTTTGATTTCATGTTACTTACGATGACAACGAAAATAAAACAGTAGATAGAACTGCGACTGTGTGCAAGCATTGTGATGCTAATGGAAACACTTCTAATATGACAGTTTATTTGAGAAAACATCACGCCAATGTGTCGATAAGCACAAACAGGAGAGAGCCGGTTAGGAAACAACTTCTACTGTCCGCAGCATTTAAGCAACCTCTCAGTGATAAGTCAGAAGGGCAATAGCCATAACTAAAGCATTGGGGATGTTTATAGCAAAAGATATGCAACCGTGCAGCATGATTGAGTGTGAAGGATTTCGTCAGCTGATGAATGTACTCGACCAACACTTTTTTTTTTTTTTTTGCCAAATAAATGAAAAGCATGTCATCATCAATGTCTTCCCCTTGCTGTATCAAGATCTCACCTAGCTTTTACTCAGAGATGGTGCCAATAATGTGATTAATATCAGTTGCATGATTACATTACAAAAATTTTAATACTGTATCCTAAATTGTGGATAATTAAGCTAATAAGCTATATATCAAATGCTGAAGGAAATTTCTGGAGTGTTGAAGATTAAAAGAGATTAGAAGATTAAAAAATAACAACAAGAGCCATACAGAACCGAAAAACGTGACCCTAAAACCGTGATACGAACCAAACTGTGGGTTTTGTGAACCGTGCCACCCCTAAAAAGTATCCCATTTAAAATGTACAGTTAATTGATTTAACAGTGGGGTATAAATCTCAAACTAGTTTTTAATTAAAGGAACACCTTTACAAATTGAACTGAAATAAAAATAATAAATGAATAAACACTACAGCCCATGACTTGAGTCTAATGCGAGCTATGCACTGCAGCAAAAAAAAAAAAAAAAAATGAGTCATTTATGATAATGAGAGAAATCGCAAATGCAGATTCAGAATACAGACAGTGAAAGCACGCATTGAACAACTTTCAATTCGTCGGCATTTTGCTTTCAGCTGAATCTGCATCACTGGCATCGGCCTTGTCTATCTCCATCTTGCTTTCTTGTGAGTTTAGCGAGTTTGTTCTCTCACCCATCAATCAATCAGTGCAGTAGTTTCCAGGGTGCAATTATTTTTCCCCTTACAATGTTATATCCGTAAAATAAATAAATAAAAATAGTGTAAGGCTTACATTATTATTATTTATTTATTTATTTTATGGATATGATTGAACATGTAGTTAAGTACAATACAAAACATGCTTAAGTAAAAGTAAAATTACAGTTTATAAAAAATACTTTAAAAAGTAGAAATGCACAAAAAAAGACTACTCAATTACAGTAATGCAAGATAATGTAATTAGTTACTTTTCACTTTTGGGAATGGGGCAGAATTCAAATCAGCCTTTGTTTGTGCCATGCCTAGACTTTCTTTTAGGGACACTTCAATTTATATTCCTGTATTATGAAATACATTAAATCACAGTGAAAAATCACTCTGTGGAAACACTGAACCAACTCTTTTAATCAGAAATCACACTCTACCCACAACTTTAAGGTATATATTGTACTTGTTCTTTAAGACTCACTGGTGTCATACATAGAGTTGGTCATAATATTCAGTGTGACAGTGACGTGCATAAAATTATCACATTATGCTGGCATTCCAACTGGCAAAACCACTCACTATTCCTGTGTTGTTAATGGCACACATCAGAACACTTTGAAGCAGTGAATTTAAAGGAGATGTTAAGGTTTTGTTTATTACTTTAAGCTCAAAAAGAAGGGTCACAGAATGGCGGTTTAGCTTGTTCTCCCTAATCAGTTCAGATATATAATATGAAAAGTTTTATATTATACACCATAAGGAAGAAACATAGTGTGAAGTCATCACATTAATATGAATAGATTAATAATGTGTGTTTTTACAGGCTGGTGCTATCCACTTTAGTTAGCAGTGGCATAACACTAAGATTATCAAATGACAAAGGATTTTCTGTTGTTGGTTTGTCTGAGGAACTAAGGGAAGAAAAGCTTACTCTTGGCCCTGGCCTAATAACAGTATTTGTGCATATTGCAATTTCGATCAGGAGTAGAGCAAACAAATTAAAGAATCAGTTGTTCATTTCTCAAATTATTTATTTATGTTTTGAGAATCCATATTAACCTGACAGCCTCAGAAAACATCAGTCTTTATGCTGTATTTTTGCTTCAGTTTCTGTCCTGAATTTTAAGGATGATCAATCCCTGGCAGAAAGATGGCCTTTTTACATAAATATAACTTGAACAGCTTGAGATTATAGGGTGTTTTTCATCAGACTATTATATAAGTGAATAACCAACTAAGGGGCTACACTATTGTGCTATGTTGAGCTATGGTTTCCCCGAAAAAGCACATATTTAGAACACATAAATACATGGTGGTCTTTCCCTAAAGACATTCTTTTAAACTGTCTTTAAAGATTAGAGTATCTAGTGATTGCAGTCAATGTGTTTCTGTGGTCAGATTAATATGCAGTCCTAGTGTTTACATCAGGACTTGAAAAGTATGCATCAAATTTAGAACTGTAGTATGTTGGCTGTGTGATTAACAGGTGTTATTTGGCCCCAGGGAGAGGAGTGAAAGTCGGAGGAAAAAAATAACCACACTTCAAGGTAGAGATGTTTATAGTTGTGTCTCTGCCTCCAACTGTGTCCTCCACACATTTTCCATTAGTCAAACATCAGATGTGCTCCCAGGATGCTTTTACACTCAGAACTCTTTAACACACACACACACACACACACACACACACACACATGATCTCACACCTATAATGTTTTCTTATTAACAATTTTAACCCCACCCCCCCAACACCACACACAGTTATTGTAGTGCGTCTGTTCTAAGAGAAAGAGTGAGAGAAACAGACAAAAGACCTTCAAGCAAAGAACCTCTGAAGCTGTTGGTGGTGAAAAAAAAAATCTAAAAAAAAACAGATGCTGTTCTACATGCAAATGCATTAGCAAAATTACAGGCTTTATAGGGTTTGTTTGTCACCCTTGATTCTATATGCATCACCTCAAAACTTTATTTATTTATCTTCAGTAACCACTGTATATGGGTTAGATGCATGAGCGTGCACACACACACACACACACACACACACACACACACACACACACACACACACACACACACACACACACAAACTATGTCAAACTATGAAAAGAGCGTGTTATATACACTACATACTCATGTTGACATATGATCCCCACATCTATGCTTGTTGAACATCCCATTCCGAAGTGTATGCTTCTTTTGCTACTTTAACAGCCTCCACATGTTTGGGTAAGCTGGCCATTAGATTTTGAAACATGATCGTGGGAATTTCTGTCCATTCAACCACAAAAGCATTAGAAAGGTCTGGCAGCGATTTTGAACGAGAACGCCTGGCACACATTCAGCATTCCAATTTATCCCGAAGGTGTTCATTGGGGTTGAAGCAGGCCACTCAGGTTCTTGGCAAACCAGGTCTTTAAAACCTCACTGTACACAGGGGCACTGTCATGCTGAAACATGTTAGTGCCCCATAATTACAGTGAAGGGGAATCTTAAAGGTACATCATACATCCAAGTCTGTGCTTTCACCTTTCTGGCAATCATTTCTTAAAGGCCACATATCAGTTTGATGGTCAGGTGTCCAAAGTTATTGTCAATATAAAGTATAAATTCTGTACCACTGTATATACAGTACATCTCACTAAACATGCTGACAGTGTTTTTAAGTGTTACATATGAGCATTCGATTTCCTCATAGTTTGATAACATTAAATTTGAGAACTTGAAGTAATACATTCAAAGAAAACAACAATTCAATCTAACAACAATTATCAATTAATGGAAAATGACTATTATATTTTAATTGGTGGACAAGTCATTTAATTAGGAAGCTGTAACATCCTAGTTTTGGTTGTGAAGCATGTTGAGAATATTTACTTTGTTGTCATCATTAGAAGTTACTTAAATTTTAAATATAACAATACATTTGGTTAGTTGACTTCATGTCATTTTTTCAATTCCAATAAATGCATCCTTTCTTTTAGTTCCAAATAAATGTAAGTAAAGAACAAATATTGAAACTGCATGCTAACACAATTGATATTGTAAGTAAACATACCTGTTATTTAGAGTAAACATGCTTGTTTCAAACATTCTGTGTGTGGTGGACATACAGTGGGTACGGAAAGTATTCAGACCCCCTTAAATTTTTCACTCTTTTTTATTTTGCAGCCATTTGCTAAAATCATTTAAGTTCATTTCTTTTCCTCATGAATGTACACATAGCACCCTATATTGACAGAAAAACACAGAATTGTTGACATTGTTACAGATTTATTAAAAAAGAAAAACTGAAATATCACATGGTCCTAAGTATTCAGACCCTTTGCTCAGTATTTAGTAGAAGCCCCCTTTTAATCTAATACAGCCAGGAGTCTTTTTGGGAAAGATGCAACAAGTCTTTCACACCTGGATTTGGGGATCCTCTGCCATTCCTCCTTGCAGGTCCTCTCCAGTTCTGTCAGGTTGGACGGTAAACGTTGGTGGGCAGCTATTTTTAGGTCTCTCCAGAGATGCTCAATTGGGTTTAAGTCAGGGCTCTGGCTGGGCCATTCAAGAACAGTCACGGAGTTGTTGTGAAGCCACTCCATCGTTATTTTAGCTGTGTGCTTAGGGTCATTGTCTTGTTGGAAGGTAAACCTTCAGCCCAGTCTGAGGTCCAAAGCACTCTGGAGAAGGTTTTCATCCAGGATATCCCTGTGCTTGGCCGCATTCATCTTTCCCTTGATTGCAACCAGTCGTCCTGTCCCTGCAGCTGAAAAACACCCCCACAACATGATGCTGCCACCACCATGCTTCATTGTTGAGACTGTACTGGACAGGTGATGAGCAGTGCCTGGTTTTCTCCACTCATACCGCTTAGAATTAAGGCCAAAAAGTTCTATCTTGGTCTCATCAGACCAGAGAATCTTATTTCTCACCATTTTCGAGAACTCCATGCAGGCTTTCATGTGTCTTACACTGAGGAGAGGCTTCCGTCGGGCCACTCTGCCATAAAGCCCCGACTGGTGGAGGGCTGCAGTGATGGTTGACTTTCTACAACTTTCTCACATCTCCCGACTGCATCTCTGGAGCTCAGCCACAGTGATCTTTGGGTTCTTCTTTACCTCTCTCACCAAGGCTCTTCTCCCCCGATAGCTCAGTTTGGCCGGTCGGCCAGCTCTAGGAATGGTTCTCGTCGTCCCAAACGTCTTCCATTTGAGGATTATGGGGGCCACTGTGCTCTTAGGAACCTTAAGTGCAGCAGAAATCTTTTTGTAACCTTGGCCAGATCTGTGCCTTGCCACAATTCTGTCTCTGAGCTCTTCAGGCAGTTCCTTTGACCTCATGATTCTCATTTGCTCTGACATGCATTGTGATCTGGAAGGTCTTATATAGACAGGTGTGTGGCTTTCCTAATCAAGTCCAATCAGTATAATCAAAAATTTCTGTACTCAAATGAAGGTGTAGAACCATCTCAAGGATGATCAGAAGAAATGGAGAGCACCTGAGTTAAATATATGAGTGTCACAGCAAAGGGTCTGAATACTTAGGACCATGTGATATTTCAGTTTTTCTTTTTTAATAAATCTGCAAAAAGGTCAACAATTCTGTGTTTTTCTGTCAGTATGGGGAGCTGTGTGTACATTCATGAGGAAGAAGAATGAACTTAAATGATTTTAGCAAATGGCTGCAATATAACAAAAAGTGAAAAATTTAAGGGGGTCTGAATACTTTCCGTACCCACTGTATGTGCTGATAATAAGCATTATTTGGATAGCCTGCATCTTTGTTTGTAGTCATTTTATTGGTCTACAACCAAGGAATGATCTAAAACATCTTAAAATACATTGGTGCCAACACTCTCCACATTGTCCATTAGCTAGTCATGTGTCTTCTGCTCGCAAGTGTTCCACTGGTCCTTTTAAAAACTTGTCCTGTCATTTGTTCTTTAAAAAAATGCATTTTGTTGGCACATAATACATTTAGTCACTAATAACACAGAGAGAAAACAATGAATTTATCATCTAATGGTCATATTAAAGAGAGTAGTTTGATCCATTTATTAGGGCTAGTCAAAAATAAGGCATTTTTAAAAAATTTGTTTTAGTAAAGTAGTGTGACCCTATTATACATATCACACTGACTGCATTGCATATGAAAGGCTGTTTACTGCAGGGTTGTCATGGTAACCAGTTTCTCCCTGATCACAGTGGTTTCATGCTGAAGATCCTTTCAACACACTCAAACTGTTTGAGTATTGTTTGGCACATAAAGCTGAGAAAGAGTAGTCACATTATCTGTAGTCACCCAGAAGGAGATGTATTCCCTTTTGAGTCTGGTTTCTCTTTTTCATCCTCAAAAATTCATTGCAGGGAGTTTTCCCTTGCCACTGCCACTCTTGGCATGCTCATAGGCCATCTAAATATTCAGCTAAATTCGAGTATTAGAATGGCAATTCTTCCTTTTTGCTATACTATAAATCCATTTGGTTATTTAAAAAAAATATATATGAATATTAAATATATATATCATAATTTCAGCTTCCACTTTCTGGTATTAACATCTAGATGTGTTAAACAACTTGGCATTATTTATGGTGGTAATTAAGTAATTAGATAAATACCTTAATATATGGTTATATATATTGTTTATTGCTTGCAATTACTGGAATAATATCAAGCCCTCTGACCGACAAGCCCTCCACTTACATCATTACCAAATGTTTGCATTCTTATTTTATAATTGTTTTACCACATTTATTTCAAATTAATTTATTAAAAAAAAGTTTTATTTGAAAGTCAAATACTGAAAGTGTTTGACCATGTAGTTTTTCACGAGGGCTTTCTAAGGCCCTCAGCTGGCATTGCATTTAAAACAGCCAATCTGTAATGGAAATCACTGCATGGGCTCATTAACACCTCCGGAAATAATTGTCTGTTAACACAGTTTGCCATGTCATACACAAATGCAGGTTAAATCTTTATCATGCAAAGAAGAATGCATGCGTGAACATGATCTAGAAATGTCTCCATCCTCTCTTGGCCAAAGCTCAATTATTGTACTAAGGCAAAGTGGAAAACTGTTCTGTGTTCAGACGAATTGAAATTTGAATCTATATTTAGAAACCATGGACTCCCCATTTTCCAGATTAAAAAGGAGATAGACCATCTAGCTTGTTATCTGTGCTCAGTTTAAAAAGCTGATGGTATGGGAGTGCATTAGTGCCTGTGGATTGGGAAGCTTGCACATAGGGAAGGCCATATTTGAGCAAGATAATGCTAAATACATACTGCATTTATTACAGTAGCATTACTTCATAGTAGAATAACCTTTCACCATTCGAAAACATTTGGCACATCATGAAACATAAAATACAACAAAGGACACCCAGAACTGTTCAGCATCTAGAATCCTGTATCAGACATATGTGACAACATTCCTCTGACTTGTATATTTATATGGACAGATGATGTGGTGCTACACAGTGGTAAGCAGTTGTCTTAACTTTATTGTGACGTGTTACAGACATCAAATTATTTTGAATTATAATTATTTTATTAATATTATTATAAAAGTTGAAGTTTTTTTTGTTTTATCGTGACTAGAACATAGATTTATAAGATTTGCAAATTATTGCATTCATTTATTTACATTTTGCAGAGTGTCCCTACTTTTTTTAAATAAGGGTTGTAAAAACATTTAAGATAATGTGCCAAAAGCATGTTGCTAGATAACATGTTTAAATTAAATTAAAACATACATCTGGCTAATAAACATAGCAAGCTACTGAACTCCCAACAGCATTTGTTTAAATAAACTTTACCATACTGTTGATAATCAAGGTGGTATTAAATTCAGATTAGCTTGTTTGGATAGTTAACATAATTAAGCGAAAATTAAATTTCAAATTTGCTAGGTCTAACTAGTCTCATTTTGTCAGTTACTGGAAGCTTGATAAAAAATTATAGGAATTGCTGGCCCTCTGTATTACACTTGTAGCAATTACATTTTATTTTGTTTGCAAAAAAACCTTACTGCTGCAGATGCATGCTTTGTTGTCCCAGTTTAAATGGGTTTCTTTAAAGAAATAGCCTCTCTGGGTTTCAAATATAAAGAGAAAATGGGTGACTTCAGGAAGCTTCATGGTCATCCAGTCAGTTGCAACAGCATTATAATCCCCTTTAACTAGTAAACTTTACTGATAAAAGTCTTAAAGCCTCTAATACAAGAACTGCATTTACTGGTATTCCTGATGATGTCTACCTATATATTTCCCCTGTTCTTTTGGTAACAAGGAATTCTAAAGATTCTGGAAATGTAAAAAATATTTAAAAAATGCAAAATCTATATATTTATATCTCAAATTATAGATTTACCACTACTTTAGGTTACCTTTCTTTGGTTGCTTTATAAGATAGGTCTTGATGATGATGTTTTTAAATAGACTTTTAGAGGGATGTCCACAAGTTTTATTTCTGGTGGTCTGTTAAACCGTTCTCTGAAAAGTTCTTCTCATCTTTTGAACTCTTCTTCCTATTTTGTATTTATTACCACTATTGTTCAAAACATTGTTTGCCTGTGTGTAAGGATTCTGTGCCTTGGCCTTTGCTAATCCTGTTTTTTTTTCATGACTTGTTTCTATTGTTTTTTTGTTTAGTTTTTTTGTATCTCGTATAAGGTGTCGGCTGCGATTCATTCTTTATTCTGTCAAATCTTTTTGCCCACCTTTTTTTTACTTGCTTGTGTCCATGCAATCTTTATGCTTTGTCACCTGTGGTTGAATGTTTTTCCTGATCATCATCTCCCATCATCATGGTCCTGAAACTTGACAGATCTAAAACTGCTCTGCTACATATTTGTTTTGGTGCAAGTTGACATTGAAGATTGTGCTTGTTTTTGTTTTAGTCATGGTGTACTTCTTCACTTTAAGCCTGAGCTTTGCTGTTAGTGGTTCCCTTTCAGGAACTCAAGCTGTGTCAACAACGTGTCAACGTGTCAATCACGTGTGCAATCCAGTCCAATGGATTGGTGCAACACCACCATGGGATAACGTCACGACCAAGAAGCTATAAAATGCGCGTGCAGTGGTGAGGCGCTGATGAGCCCATAGACACACCCATAGACACGCCTGTCCTGTTTGAGGAGCTATTGGAGGTAGTGACTCGCACCACTGCTAACCTGGATGTCAATTACAAATAACCCTGTAGACAGCAGTGTAATTATAACAGACAATCAATTACAAAGCTTTACTCCTATTCAAGAGCATGACTTAATTTCATTTATTTTCTCATCAAAATCATCAACCTGCATTCTCGATCCTTTGCCTACAAGTTTCTTCAAACAGATCATTCCAAAGGTAATTTAACCTGTTTTAAAATTGATCAACTCTTCAATTAGCATTGGTTATGTACCTAAATCCTTCAAACTGGCAGATATCAACCCTCTAATTAAGAAACCTGACCTTGACCCATGTCAGCTGTCTAACTACATGCCAATATCAAACCTTCCATTTATATCCAAAATTTTAGAAAAGGTTGTAGCTAGACATGCAGCTAGAACTGTGTGTACAGCAGTCAAAAACCTTGGTGTGATTATTGACCCTAGTCTAACATGAGGCTCACGTGAATAATATTAACAGGATCGCCTTCTTTTACCTTAGAAATATTGCTAAAAATAGAAATATGATGTCGGTACAGGATGCAGAAAAACTAGTTAATGCTTTTGTTACATCTAGATTAGACTACTGTAACGCTTTCTGTCTGGGTGTTCAAGTAGTCAAGTCAAGAGGCTTTTATTGTCATTTCTACTATACACAGTGGTACACAGTACACAGTAAAAAACGAGACAACGTTTCTCTGGAACCCTGGTGCTACACTAGACAACATAAAGCTACAACACAACACAAAGCTACATAAAAAGTAAGTGCATAAATAAGCTTTAGTTAGTTCAGAATACAGCAAAAAATAGGACCACATTGCCCCTGTTTTAATCAGTCTACATTAGCTCCCAATTAAATCTTGCATTGATTTTAAAATACTACTACTGACATATAAAGCACTTAATGGTCTTGTACCGCAGTATCTGAGTGAACTTCTGTACCAGTATGATCCAGTATGATACTTAGATCAAAAGGTGCAGGCTATTTGTTGGTACCTTAAATAATGAAGCCCCACAGTTATGGAACAGCCTTCCAGTCAGTATTCGGCACTTAGACACAGTCTTAGTGTTCAAGTCAAGGTTGAAAACTTATTTATTTGGTCAAGTCTTTTATCAGTAGATTTTTCTTAGGTAAAGGAGCAGATCTGGAGGGATTATCGATATAGAGTGTTTGGTGAACTGGGATATTTGTATGCTGATGTCCCCTCACTCTCTCACGTTCACTCAGGTTTGTTGACGGTGGTGTGGTGGGTCGTCTCTTATCCCAGAGATCCCTCATTTTACCTTCTGGTTCTCCCTTTTAGCTATGCTGCCATAGAGAGTCTTGCCGGAGTCCCAACTGCATAGTGACATTAACTTTCATACAACAATAAACTTTCTTTCGGCTTCTCCCATTAGGGGTCGCCACATCGGACCAGCCGCATGTTTAATTTGGCACATGTTTTTATGCTGGATGCCCTTCCTAACGCAACCCTCCCCATTTATCCGGGCTTGGGACCGGCACTTAGGCTTGTGCAACCCTAATGGCTGGGGTTGATTCTCTGACCGGGGATCGAACCCAGGCCGCAGCGGTGAGAGCGCCGCATCCTAACCACTAGACCACCAGGAAACCTACTTTCATACAACAATAAGGACACATAATAATCCATATGCTTCTCTTCCTGTCACCCTTTCTCTCTCTCTCTCTCTCTCTCTCTCTCTCTCTCTCTCTCTCTCTCTCTCTCTCTCTCTCTCTTTCTCTCGGTTGAGTTATTCTATTTGACATTCTATTTGCCTATGTTTAAAGTTTGCTGGATGCTTTTATTCATTTTACTGCATCAAGCTTGTCCATAAAGGAGCTCATTTGTGCCACAAAATAAGTCTTTAATTTCTGTTCAGTGTGGATATTTCTGTAAACATATTGTATCCACTGAGTGAGGGATTACTCCACCCAGCTTCACCAAAACCCTATTTGCTAGCACTTTTTTAAGCAGTTAAGTTACATACAATTTTTTTTCTGGGTGACTGGGTTGTGTTATATGCTCAGGATGTTGCTGCAATAAAAAAGACATACGAGGACAATTTTTTTTTTAATAAATAAGAGAGAAAACTAAATAAAACAAAAGGATCAAATGACCAAATTTGCAAAAAAAAAAGGTCTTACTCATCTCCAGAATGTAAACTTTTTAGAAACAGTGGAGAAGAAAAACTATTAGCACTATAATAGTAGCACTATAACAATATATACAGTAGCACTATAATTATAATATAATAGTTTGAACTATTAGTCTTTTATCAACAATAACACGGTAAAAATGTGTTATTGGTTCTGGCTGTGACTGGAAAAAGAGGTTTAAACTTCCTTTACATTTATGGCATTTGGCAGACACCCTTATCCAAAACAACTTACATGTATCTCATTTATACAACTGATATGGGGTTAGGGGCCTTGCTCAGGGGCCCTGGAGTAGCAGCTTAGTGTGGCAGGGATTTGAACTTCAGACCCAAAGGCCAATGCCTTAACCACTAAACTACCACCTCCCCCACATTGCTAAAGAAGAATGCAAGTAAAAAAAAAATAGTTTATTGCAGCCCAACTCTGGAGCTAATTATTTTAGTTAGCTGAGGATTTGTCCAAAATAACACTGGCAAACACTTATCATATAATGACATAGGGATACATTCGATCTAAAGCATTGCATTGCATTCCAGAAATCATGCATAGACCAACCTGAACATAGCAATTATTGATAAAAATGTACTTCAAATAATGGCATTTTATAATAATAAAATACAACACTGCATTGTCACATTTTTGTCTTTATTGCATTGCTCACTATGCATTTTTTGCACCATAACTAATGTTTATGATTGCACTGCTGTACACCTCTATTTATTCTGTATATACTGTTTCATGCAACCATTCATATATGTACATATGTTTATCATGATATTGAGCATTTTTTTTTCTGACATCCTATCCTCTGCACCTTCTGTACATTATTCATTTTCACCCCTGTACATAATGACCCATACCCTTACTTAACGTACTAATGTTTATTGTAAATAGGCCACTTATGCACTTCTGGTTAGAGGCTAACTACATTTCATCGGCTCTGTACATGTACCTTGCACAATGACAATAAAGTTGAATCTAATCTAATGCAATCTAATGTAATTTAATGTAATCTAGTCTAATCTAATACAAAATTACTACAATACGTTTCTTCTTCCCCTTCAAAAGCTTAATCCATGATTCATCTATTTTAAGTTTCTATCTGCTTACACATATTAAATATTAAAAATACAATAGTTTGTATACCCAACTGAGAGACACATACATAGTGAAATACATTAGTATTCACAACTCAGATATTACTTAACACTTAAGGGTTATTAAGCGAGTTGAATGAAAATTGCATGAAAATTGTGTATGCAGGCTGGCATCTCTCTGTAATGCACAATTCTGACCTTTCACTTAAGCCTATATTCTTAAACTATATATATTCAAACAAGGAGCAATCCAACATCTCTCTCTGACAGGTTGATGCAACCACAATATATTGTACTGAAATTTTTTAGCTGTTCACCCACAAAACCATGCAATGCTATTTGAGATATACATTCAATTCATAGATAAGACCCCATTTAATAATTAACAGTATTAACCCTTTAAAATCAACATACATTTTCTTTTTACAGAGGTCAATGGAGGATAGAACTGAACAATGCCACTTTTTTATCCCTTTTTTTTTTTTTTTCATAATGCTATAAATTAAAGTAAGCTGTGAGCATTTAAAATGAACAATCATTCTCCTTATCCTTCACATTTTTCAATTAACTAAATATCAGAAGAATTTTTTTAATTCAAATATCAAATTACAAACCCCTTCCACATTATACAATACCATCTTTGTTTGGTATCTCATGGTTTCTCATGATGTACAATTAACTTTTATTTCATGAAAAAAATGCTAAGTAATTAAATTACCTGGATCTGAACTGCTTTCATATAATTAATATAAAAGACATATTGTTAAATTATACAATGATTAGTGTGATAAATTTTTAGGATTAGAAAGCAAGGCTTAAGAGCAAGTGCTTGTATTTAAAGGTGGTAATAAAAAGCCTATTGAAATCACTGACTCTCGAAAACCTCTATGTTAAGAATACAACCTACAAACCATGGAGGAATAAACATATATGTAATTTGCAAAATCAAATAATCAAACCAGAAAATGTACTTACCCCCATTCTTATTTTGTAATTATGCACTTATAGTTTTGCATAAACATTGATTTTCTTCGGACTTTACCTAATATGTTTCAATAAGCCAAATGTGAAACAAATCTATTCAGCACAAATTACACTCTTCACTGATTTTCTTAATTAATTTAATTGTAAGCATTTTTTTTTCTGTTGCCAAATTATTTTAATTCCAGCTCAAAATGTGATTTTGTCAGGTAGAATGTGGGTTCCAATTCCTGAACTTTGGGAGCACTGATACTGTATGAACAAAAAATGCAGAAGCACTCACTAAATCGCCTGGGGAACCAATATGCAATATGCTCATGCTGTTTGCAAGATGTGTGCTACAAAGGTAAGACATGGAAGTGTAGTGTTACAAATAAAATCAGTGCAGCTAATAATAATCTTGATTTTTCTTTGCAGTATCAAAAACTGTCACACCAGGATTACTTTTGCTAGCTGGTCATCTTTTGCCAGCCAACAGAGAAGCAGGAAATAAAACCTTGGATTCTTGCACAACACAAGCCAGTTCAAAATAAGATCTAATATAAAATAATTCTTGTCATTCTTGCACATTACTTGGCAAAGTAATGCTACCTGCTCTCTCTGTGCTGTTCTCCTGTTCATCACATTAATCACCAGATGGCTTGAATAAATGGAATTTATGAATGAATGGAATGGATTTACTTTCTCTGTCTTTCTGTGTTCACCTCATCATGAACTAATCGACTGAACCAATCACTAGTAGGGATTGTTAGTGGTATTGTCCTAGTAGGACAATATGCCTGATGCATTTGTGCGTGCGTGTATGTGTGTTTTACTTGTTAGAGTGTGTATGTAAACAGTAACTATATTGACAGAAAAAGGTTACAAACAGAGGACATAAAAACAGTGTGAGCCTATAATAGGTCAAACTTTTCCAACTTCCTGAGTGTCTGTCTGCCCCCTCCTCTCTTGATATTGAGTGCAACACAAGATGCTACTCATTTGCATTCCCAATGAGTCTAGAGAGCTGACATCACTAAGTCTCTGGGAGTCTTACAGATAAATATAATATTAATGGGAGAGATACCATCAGCCTTTCAGGAATTTCATTATACTCACTGAATAAGGGCAGCAACCCCTGGGCTGACAAAACCATGTAGGGAGTGGCAAACTCTGCTGATACATGAATACATCCCCTGTAACTGGAGTCCATGTGTAGAAGGCACAATCTGATTATAGATATACACTAATCGTTCTTTACGAGGCACACGTGTACACCTAAATATTCTTACACTTTTCTAATCAGTCACTCATGTTCTAGCAGCACAGAACAGATACCATTCAAAAGCGTCAACTAATGTTCACATCAAAAATCTGAATGTGAATTATGTGATCTTTGTTAATTCTATAATTGGTGATACCAGATGGACTGGTTTAAGTATTTCGTAATCTTCTTATCTCTTGGGAATTTCACATACAGCATTTCGTATAGTGCAAAAAACAATAAACAATTATTAAGAGACAGTTCTGTGGGTAAAAATGCCTTGTTGATAAGAGAGGTCAGAGGAAAATTGCCAGCTTGGTTTGAGCTGCAATTGCGTGTGAGGTTTTTTTTTAGCAGATGGTTTTCAATCCAGGGAAAACATTCTACTGCAATGTTCAATATTTTTTTCAGTTATAGTGAGAAAAAGGAAACATGAAAGCAGATTATAGATAATTCTTTACATATGGTATAAAATAGCCATTTGTGTATTTTTAGGATCTATGAGCATTATGTTATTTCAAATACTGAGCACATGTGTAGAATAAAGGTGACTGTCTCTCACATGAACAAATGAAGAGCACTGGATGTTATTCTGATGTTTGTTCATGCTGATTTACCTAGTCTTTGTCGCATGTGTCTGTAAAAAAACACAGTCAACATAACAGAACATCAAAGATTATTTGTATCAGAAGAGAGAGCATACTCTGCTAGCTTACAGCATGCTGCTAAGTGGGCCTGCATCAGCAGGCTTTTGCATCTATCTGCATCCCAAAACGCTTTATGCATGTCCTCTGCTGACAAACACAATCTAGTTTGCTAACACTATTGAACTGTGTAAAAATCACTGTAGATAACGACTGTCACCTGATGAAGTATATCTATTTTTTTATTACCTCATCGGTGCAGTTTAATATATGATCTGTGTATTTTGTTCTCCTGTCTGTAAGTAAGTATAAGGGGTTTGAAATCTGGATAAAACAACACTTTTGTATTTTCACTCTGTCCCCATTTGGTTCGTTTACATCACACACCTGTCACACAAGCTACACAAACGTCTCAGAAACGTCTGACATTCAACTAATTACAAAACACACATGACTGTACACATATTAGGCACACATGTTTAGCAACCACCCTGTCAGTCTTCAGATTTGGACTTACCTGCACTCAATCAACATAATCACTACAAAAATATTGGTGCACAGATGCACCTGAAGTCTAATTTCTTCCATTGACTGATGTTTCTATATACTTCATGTTTGGATCAATTTGCTTTGCATGTCTGGTTTGTCTATGTCCTCATAACACTCAAACAAAGACCAAGAACTACAGCTAAGTATGTTTTAGATTTCAGAACCCCATGCATTAGTCAGCTGATAGAATGAGCCAGCCCTCATTTCCTCTTTTCCCATAAGGTAGTCAAACAAGACAAGACTGAATTGCCATTCTAATACAGCCATTCATCTCTGGATTCACTCATTGATCTCGTCATATGCTGGACAAGTTGTTAAACGAGATAAGACAACCGTCCCTATTCTCAAGTCCCCTGAACTAAGAGGAAAGTCAAAACCCTGAGCTCATGCAAATGTGTCTTACAACCCAACCCAGCAGAACATCTACAATGTAAAGAAATGTGCCAATGCTTTTACAGTAGACAGACTTACTTCAAGGTGTAGTATCAAACATACTTTAAAGGTCAATTCCCACCTTAAATAAAAAAATGCAGTGATTAATCATGGAAACAATATTTCGTGGTCATTTAAAATTAGTTAGAAGTTATAGTTAGTAATCACACATTACATGTCCTACTATCACCTTTGCAGATAAGTCAGTTGCCAGCTCAGACACAGGAAAACTCCTTGTAATTTCCCTGTTGTTATTCAGAATACCATCATAGAAAAAGTCCATGGATGTGATGATGCAGTCACTGTCTGGCCCACAACAAATACTGTCTAGGATTTACAAATGTTTCTGGGCTTTGCCAACAGTTAAAAAATTTTTTTTTATTTAAGCAATTGCCAATTTGTTAGCTAAGACCTTTTCTGCTTCTCTGTAGCCCTTCTCAGTTCATTACTGCTGGCAGGACACCGCACTGTAATCACATTTTTGCTTGTCTGTCATTGAAAAAAGCATTCACTACAGCCCCGTATACTAAAACATCCTGAGCCAGCATTGCCATTTATAGAGAAGGATGATGCTTCATAAATAGGGGTTAGGGTCAGGTTATGTCAGGGATATCATCTCAAACTGTATCCAGTGACCTTCTTCTCTTGTTAGCTCTCTCTGGGCTAAAATAATTACAACCATGAACTTCTGGCTGACAAAATAGATAGAATGGAGACACTTTTAGGAGCTAGACACCTATTTGTAGTACAATGACCACTGAAACCAAGAAGATCTCTAAACACTTAAACATCTGATCTCTTGAGAAAACCCTTGGGGCTATGTTCTTCTCACCATTCTATTTCACATATTTCCTGGTTCCAGGAAGACTATAGCTAAAATATTTCAAGTGTGCATCCAGCTTTTTGAGGATAAAAGCATTCTCACAGAATCTAATGTTTTGTAGAAGTCGTTCTCATAGGGAAATACGATATATAACCATATTATATATATTCCCATGTGTGGTAAGTGATTTTTGAGCATTGCATTCCACATTTAGTCCCAATTTGCTCTTATAATTCCCTCCACTCTTTTGGGAAGATGTTCCCTCTAGATTTTGTAGTGTGCTAATGGATATTTGTGTTCATCAACCACAAGGGTATTACATTGGATTCAAGATGGCAGTGCGGCAGTAGCTCGCACTTTGCTACTTTCACTTTGTAGTCCGCTTTACACAACATATGGACATCAGAGCAACCGGTGTCCCTGTGTACCATCGCCGAACACTAAAGATACTCAGAAACAACCCCAACAACACAATAAACGATGATCTGTGGCAGAAGCTATGCGACCTCGACATGCTTTCAGAACCAGGCCTCCAGACCTTGGCACCACCTGTGGCGCATGGACGGAGGAGAGGGAACTGGAAGCGCTGCGTGAGGAAGCGGAAGCATGGAAAGTGAGCGTGGGCTAGTGCTAGGCTAAAAGCTAACCCTAGCCGGCCTGCTCTACCATCTGTACTTCTGGCAAATGTCTGCTCCCTGGACAATAAATAGGACTACATCAGACTCCAACAAGGTACTCAGCGTGAGTACAGACACTGATGCGTCTTTGTGTTCACTGAGATGTGGCTGAGCGAAAGAGGAATGGTGTAAGAACTCTGTCCTCATTTCCACCTACCACTCATCGCTGTTGGAGTTTATGGTTGTGAGATGCAGACCTTTTTAATTTACCCCGGGAATTCACCACTGCTATTGTGCTCAGAGTGTACATACCACCTAGCGCTAATGCTAAGGAAACACTCAGCATACTCTATGGGACCATTAGAGAACTACAAAACACACACCCTGACGGATTGTTTATTGTCATCAGAGATTTGAACCATGCAAATCTCAGGACTTTGCTCCCTAAATTTCATCAGAATGTGGACTTTGCAACCAGAGGAGAAAACACACTGGATGTTGTTTACACAAACATCCGGGCGCATACCGGGCGAAGCCCCGTTCCCACCTTGGGTACTCAGACCACATCTCTGTTATGCTGATTCCAGCATACAGACCACTCAGCAGGTGTTCAAGACCAGCTCGAAAGAAGATTTAATCAACTTAGAGGAGTACATATCAACAGTGACCAGCTACATCTGCAAGTGCATTGATGACGTGACCATCTCCAAAACCATCACCACACGCTCCAACCAAAAGCTGTGGATGAACGCCAAGGTGCGTGCGCTGATGAAATCAAGAGACTCCGCCTTTAGGGCAGGGGACAAGACGGCCTTAAAGAATGCACATGGCAAGAGAATTCACAGCCACTTCCAGAACAGCGGAGACACCCAGCGCATGTGGCAGGGCATCCAAGCGATCACGAACTACAAGACAACATCACCTGCTTGTGACCGTGACGCCTCCCTCCCAGATGCGCTGAACGACTTCTATGCCCGGTTCGAGGTGCAGAACAACATGGCGGTGAGGAAGACCACCCCTCCTCCCAGTGAAAAGGTGCTGTGTCTAACCACAGCTGAAGTGAGAAAAACTCTATGCAGAGTTAACCCACGGAAGTCTGCTGGACCAGACAACATTCCTGGCAGAGTGCTCAAGGAATGTGCACAAGCTGTCTTCACCGACATCCTCAACATCCCCCTGAGCAGCGCTATTGTTCCTACGTGCCTCAAGAAGATGACCATCATTCCCGTGCTGAAGAAGTCTAGAAGAAGTCTGTCTCATGCCTTAATGACTATCGTCCCGTCGCACTCACATCCATCGTGATGAAGTGTTTCGAGAGGCTCGTCATTAGGCACGTCAAGACCCAGCTTCCACCCTCACTGGACCCCATGCAGTGCTCCACAGACGATGCCATCTCCACAAAACCTTCCTTTGGCCCTCACCCATCTAGACAACAAGGATTATGTACGAATGCTGTATATAGATTTCAGCCCAGCATTCCACACGATCATCCCTCAGCACCTAATTGAAAAGCTGAGCCTATTGGGCCTGAACACCTCCCTCTGTAACTGGATCCTGGACTTCCTGCTTGGGAGACTTTAGTCAGTCTGGATCAGAAACAGCATCTCCAGCACCACCACACTGAGCACTAGGGCACCTCAGGGCTGTGTGCTCAATCCACTGCTGTTCACTCTGCTGCTAACGACTGTGTAGCAATGCACAGCTCAAATTACTATCAAGTTTGCCGATGACATGACCGTGGTGGGTCTCATCAGCAAGAATGACGAGTCAGCATACAGAAAGAAGGTGCAATGGTTAACAGCCTGGTGTGGAGCCAAAAACCTATCTCTGAACGTTGACAAAACAAGAGAGATCCTCCGTGGAGATTTTCAAGAGCACCAAATTTCTTGGTGCTTATCTGGCGGATAACCTCACCTGGTCACTCAACACCAGCTCCATCACCAAGAAAGCCCAGCAGCGTCTCTACTTCCTGAGAAGGCTAAGGAAAGCCCAGTTCCCTCCCCCCATCCTGACCATGTTCTACAGAGGGACCATTGAGAGCATCTTGAGCAGCTGCATCAATGCCTGGTTTGGGAACTGCACCGTCTCGGATCACAAGACCCTACAGAGGATAGCAAGGACAGATGTAAAGATTATTGAAGTCTCTCTCCCCTCTATCAGGGACATTTACACCACACGCTGCATCACAAATCCAATAGCATTGTGGACGACCCCACACACCCCACACACACTCTCCTGCCATTAGGGAAGCGGTTCTGAAGCATTCGGGCCGTCACTTCCAGACTGTGTAACAGCTTCTTCCCTCAAGCCATCAGGCTTCTCAACACAGAACTGAACTCACACACACGCACACACACACACACACACACACACACACACACACACACACACTCACACTCACACACACACACACACACACACACACACACACACACACACACACACACACAAAACTGTGATTGATCTGTACAACCCGGACTCAACACACACTCGTACTCACTTCGCACACCCATGTCTTCAGTACCACTCACACATTACATCACTTCATTATCATAAAGTGTTTACATGCCATTCTTGCACATCTTTTCTGGATTGCTGCTATTGCTCTTTGCACAACATTTTGTTTACACTTTTTGTTACTGTTTTTTTGTTACTGTGCTATTTTTATGTTGCGAGGACACTTACTGGTCCTTATCCCTGTGTTTTCTGTTCTCTGTGACTGATGTTGTATGTAGCACCAGGTTTCAAGAAGGAACATTGTTTTATTTTACTGTGTAATGCTTCAGCTATATATGGTTGAAATGACAATAAAAGTTCTTGACTTGACTTGACTTGACTTGACTTGACTTGACAAAAGGCAGGTACTGATGTAGGTGAGGTGGCCTAGGGTGTAGTCAGTGTTCCAATTCACCCCAAAGGTGTTCAGCAGGGATCAGAGCTCTATAGCAGGCCACTCAAGATCTTCCTTTCCAAAGCATGTAAACCACATCATCGTTGAGCTCACTTTGTGGACAGGGGCACTGCCATGCTGGAAAAGGTTTGGGTTTCCAAGTTCAAGTGAATGCAAAATTTTATTATAGCACATCTAAAAACGTCCTACAATTGCGTGACTCCAGCCTCATGGTAACAGTTTGGTAAAGATCATCCGTCTCCATACCCCTCTGTCCTCTACGTCTGCCTCTTACAAATACACATTGCATATCTTCTCTCACCACATCCATAAACCTCCTCCTTGGCGTACCTTTTTTCCTTCCCTATGTTCCTCCTCTGCACATGTCCAAACCATCTCAATCTCACCTCCCTCACCTTGTCTCCAAAACTTCCTACATGCACGATCCCTCTAATAAACTTGTTTCTAATACTGTCCATCCTCTTTACACCCAATAAAAATCTCAACATCTTTAGCTCCACTAGCTCTGGCTCCACTTCCTGTTTTTTTTTTAGTAAATGCCACGGCCTCTAAACCATACAACAGAGGTCACCAACATGGTGCCCACGGGCACCAGGCCGCCCGCAAGGACCACATGAGTTGCCTGTGGGCCTTTACTAAAAATATCTCACTATACCGCCACTTACCAGTGAGCTGCATCTACTTTTTAAATACACTTGCATTGGTGTGAATTTGAAAATGACAATATTAAAATATAGATGACTAGATATAGATGAATATCATTAATTATTAATAATAACATAAAAATTAAAGGTAAATTGAGCAAATTTGTTATTTCAGAACTTGTGTGTTATTTCGACTTGTGTGTATCAAACTGTAGCCCTTCAGATTAATCGGTAACCAAGAAGTAGCTCTCAGTTTCAAAAGATTGGTGACCCTGGCCATACAACATAGCAGGTCTCACCACAGTCCTGTCAAATTTCCCTTTCACTCTTGTAGATACCCTTCTATCACAAATCACTCCTGTCACTCTTCTTCACCCACTCCACCCTGCCTGCATTTTTTTTTCTTCACTTCTCTAATACACTCTTCATTACTTTGCACTGTTGACCCCGGGTACCTGATCTCCTCCACCCTCTCCACCTCTTCTCCCGGCAAAATTCCACTGTCCTCCCTCTTATTCACACACATGTACTCTGTCTTATTCCTACTGACTTTCATTCCCCTCTCTCTCCAGCATGCACCTTCACCTCTCTAGGCTCTTCTCAACCTGCTCCCTACTCTTACCACCAATAACAATATCATCCGCAAACATCATAGTCCATGGAGACCCCTGTCTGACCTCATCCATCAATCTGTCCATCACCACTGCAAACAGGAAAGGGCTCAGAGGCGATCCTTGATGCAGTCCAACCTCCACCTTGAACCAGTCTGTAGTTCCTACTGCACAGTTCACTGCTGACACACTGTCCTCATACATGTCCTGCACCACCATCACCTACTTCTCTGACACACCTGAATACAGTACCACAATTCCTCTTTCGGCACCCCTGTAGTTACATCTCCAGTATTTAAAAAAATTAGTACCAGCACACTCCTTCTCCATTCCTCAGTCCTCCTCTCACCTCC